>NC_066533.1:14490934-14510934 GCF_024679095.1 Eriocheir sinensis
TCTCTCTCTCTCTCTCTCTCTCTCTCTCACGCGCTTCTGATGACCCTAAGGTTAATGGCCGACAAGGGGAGACTAAATATTTACCTCGTGTAATTTTCCTGGCCACTAACATTATTTTTTTAACCCCTTATCTTCCCTTCCCTTCCCTTCCCTTTCCTTCCCTTCCTTCCCTTGACTTCCCTTGCTGCTGCTCTCCAACCTAATATTTACCCTTTCCAAGATTTGCTACTGGCTTCCTGTTTTCTTTTTTGTTCCTCTTCCTTGCTTGGTTGGTTGTCGTGTCTGGCCTTTGTTTTCCTCTTTCCCTTTTCCTCATTTATCTTTTCCTTGTCTTCCCTGCTTTGCCCTTCCCTGCCTTTCTCTTTTTTTGCATTTCTTTCCTTTCCTCTCCTTTCCTTTTCTTTCCTTTCCTTTCCTTTCCTTTCCTTTTCTTTCCTTTCCTTTCCTTCCCTTACTTGCCCTTCCTATCCCATTCCATTCCTTCCCTTCCCTTCCTTTGTTTTCCCATCCCATCCCATCCCATCCCATCCCATTCCATCCCATCCCATCTAATCCCTTCCCCTCCCTTCCCTTCCTTCTCTTCCCTTTGACTTAATCTCATCTCCTTACCAGACAACTGGCTTCCCGTTTTTTTCGATAGGTGGCGCTGGTCACTCTATTAAGGGAGGATGATAGTAATTTCAGGGGACACTTTTTCTATATTTTTTTTGTCCTGGTGATGGTGTGAGGCTATCTCTCTTTTATCTCTTGTTCCTTGTTTTCGTATTGGTTTGTTGTTTTTACTTAATAAATGGTGCTGAAACAAGGTAAAATTCGTCTTATAAGTATGATGTTTTCTTAAATTTGTATGTATTTTATAATTTTGTCTTTTATTTATATTAATGTCGTTAGTTAGGGGTTAGGAAAGGAGAGGGATAATGAGGGGAAATGAGGGAAGGGAAAGGAAGGGAAAGGAGAGTTATAGATGATGGAGGGAAAGAAAAGGGATCGTGAAGGGGAAATGGAGGAAAAGGAAAAGAATACCCGGTGTTAAATTCCTCTGGTAAATATAACGATGGTGATTAAGATGAAATTGATCCTTTGAGAGTGATATTATTTTGTGCATTCATTTTTATTTATTTCTAAGTCTCTGGATGTCATTAGTTAGGGCTTAAAAGATCAAATGCGTGTTTTTTCTATTCCAATATACAAGTAAATCTCTTCGGTCGTTTGATTTTTGATAATGATGATGATGGTGGTGATGGTGATAATGATGGTGGTATTGGTGGTGATGATGATGGTATTGGTGATGATGATGGTAATGATGATGATGGTGATAGTGATGGTGAGGGTGATAATGATGGTGGTATTGGTGGTGATGATGATGGTATTGGTGATGATGATGGTATTGGTGATGATGATGATAGTGATAATGATGGTGAGGGTGATAATGATGGTGGTATTGGTGGTGATGATGATGGTATTGGTGATGATGATGATGGTGATAATGATGGTGGTGATGGTGATAATGATGGTGGTATTGGTGATGATGATGGTATTGGTGATGATGATGGTATTGGTGATGATGATGGTATTGGTGATGGTGATGATGATGATAGTGATAATGATGGTGAGGGTGATAATGATGGTGGTATTGGTGATGATGATGATGGTGGTAATGGTGATGATGGTGATGATGATGGTGGTGATGGTCGTATCGTCACTATATAGGCGTCTGCTGGAAGTGATGATGGAGGCATTTTGATTCAGTAGAAGGCGCCGGCTTAGAGACTCGAATGGTTCCCTTAGTCCGGTTATGGCTTCCGGATTACCTTCTCCCTGACCGGCGATGATTCATGTGGTTTTTATGGAGATTTTGTCCCATTTTCTCTATCGTTGATTTATGTGGTTGTATTATGTATTTTATTTATTTTATTTATTTTATTCACTTTTTTATTTGCTACTTTTATTTACCTCCCTGTTAAGAATCAAGCCACCACAGCGTTACACTCCTCCTCCTCCTCCTCCTCCTCCTCCTCCTCCTCCTCCTCCTCCTCCTCCTCCTCCTCCTCCTCCTTCTCCTCTGCCATTCCCTCCTTTGTCTTATTTGCCTCTTCTTTCCTTTCCTTTCTTTTATTTTCCTTTCACTTCCCTTTCTCTCCTCTCCTTTCCTTTCCTTTCCTTTCCATCCCTTCTCTTCCCATCCTCTTTCATCCCTTCCCTTTCCTTACCTCCATCCCATCCCATCCCATCCCACTACTTCAACTGCTACTACTACTACTTTTACTACTACTTCTACTACTACTACTACTACTACTACTACTTCTGAATATTTGTAGAGTATATATTTTTTTCCATTTCAGACTTCATAAACACAACTTGGATACTCGTAGCGCCAACATTTTGCCGTTAGTAGAGAAAAATATGCCGTTTCAACGTTATTTTTTTTCGCAGTTGACAGTATTAATTAGTTCGTCAGTCAACAGATGGCGGGCGTCATTAGAGGTCCGTCAGTCTCCTTCATTACTGGAATATTGAAAAAAAGTGTTCCCGTCGAAGCGGCGTTGCGGTAGTTAGCTTGTCTGATGAGGTACTGTTTGTGTTGTTTTGATTATTAGTGTTTTTTCATTTAATACCTCTTCTTCCTTCCGTCCTTCTATTTCTCCTTTGTTCCTTCTCTTCTTCTTTTCATCCTCCTCTTTGCTTTATTTTTTCATCTCTCAGCTTCTTCTGCCTTCGTTTTTTTTCATTTAACACCTCTTCTTCCTTCCTTCCTTCTATTTCTCCTTCTCACGTCTCTCTTCTTTTCCTTTGTTCCTTCTCTTCTTCTTTTCACCCTCCTCTTTGCTTTATTTTTTCATCTCTCAGCTTCTTCTGCCTTCGTTTTTTTTCATTTAACACCTCTTCTTCCTTCCTTCCTTCTTATCTCCCTTCTCTCGTCTCTTTCTCTTTTTTTTTCCTTCTTCTCTTCTTTTTTCCTCTTTTTTTTTTTTTTTTTTTTCATCTCTTTCTGCTTCGTTTTTTTTCTTTTTTTCTTTTTCTTCCTTCTTCTTCTTTTCTCCTCCTTCTCCGTTTCTTTCTTTCCCTTTGTTCCTTCTCTTCTTCTTTTCTCTCCTTTTCTTCCTCTTTTCTTCTCTTCACCCTTCCTTCGTTTTTTTTTTTTTTCGTTTTTTCTTTCCTTCCTTCTTTCCTCTCCTTCTTCTCTCTCTCTTTCTTTCCTCTCCTCCTTCTCTTCTTCTTTTTCTTCTCCTCTTTTCTTTTTTTTTTCTCTCAGCTTTCTCTTTTTCATCTTTTTCATTTAACACTTCTTCTACTTTATTCCTTCTGCTACTTCTCCTCCTTCTTCTGACCTCTTTCTTCCTTTACTCTGTTCCTTCTCTTCTTTTCATCCTCTGCTTTATTTTTTCATCTCCAAGCTTCTTCTGCCTTTTATTTAACATTACAGAGAAATTATATATCAAGAGAATTTTTCGAGTAACCACGTTGAGTTTTTCTTGATGTGTATGGCATTTTATATTCTTGTTCTCTTCCTTTGTTCCATCCTTTCTTTCTTCCTTCCTTTACTTCCTTTACTTCTCACTCTTCCGCATTACAATTTTTTCCCTTAACATTTTCTATCAACATCGTAGCGGCGTGTAATTGTGAGCATCTTCAGTTTATACATTTTTTTATCAACCATTGTACAAAAGAAAAAAATGTATATATATTTATCATTTATACACGACTAGCTTGCCTTCGTGAGCGGCAAGCAGCGTTATGCATCGCTTAGTTTGCTGCACAACAGATGCCGTTATGCAGCAATAGCTTGTTTAGCCTATTCAAACTATGGTCTATACTAACGAAGTGTTCCTCTGAAGCCTTGGTAGTGTTTGTTAGGCCTCTGCTGATTGGCCGGATTTCTCTATGGCTCTCATGGAGGTTGTCTGCCAATCACACATGCTTTCGTGCTGAAGGTTTCTATATTATTTGTTTTAACCCGTCCGCTGCGATTGGCACGGGTTTGGCCTTCACTGGTAGCCTGGTAACACATATTCCCAGGTCTTTTTCTGCCTCTGTGGTGGATAGTGGGGTGTCTCTCATGTGTTTTGGTATGCTGGATATCCCCTCCCAAGGTGCATGACTTTTACATTTTGCTCCATCCAATCGTAGCAGCCACTTTTTGCTCCATTCCTGTAGCTTGGTGATGTCTGCTTGTAGGAAGTTCGCAGTCAAGGGGTTAAGTCACCTCTAGTATAAAATAGACAGTTTTGGTTGGCACTGTCCTATACGCAAACTGTTAAAACGACTTAAACAATAGTCTCGGTAAATCTCCTGCCACATTTAGCAGAAGCAGACACAGGAGAACGTTTTCCAGCAAGATTTCCAACAGATTCTACCAACTTTCCAATTCCCACAAAACAAACAGTGCGTTGTTGGCGGAGCGTTACCTAGGCAATGCTGCAGAAAACTCTACGGACACAGCCAGCCACATTTACATTACTCCACGGCTCCCAGGACGGACAATACGAACACTAGAGGAATCCATTCAATAAGGAGAGCCCTGACACACGTTACCTAGGCGCCGGAGGAATACATCGTTGAGCGGACAACAGTTATCAGTCAATAGATGCCAGCATGTCGTGTGTGTGTCGCTCCGTGTTGGATCCATTTCCATACAGACTTGTTAGAGAGTTTCGCAGGTGGTGAATGGAGGGAATATTGATGACGGAGAGAGAGAGAGAGAGAGAGAGAGAGAGAGAGAGAGAGAGAGAGAGAGAGAGAGAGAGAGAGAGACTGTGTAAGGAATTATTGAGTGAGGGAAACAGGAAAAGAATGGGCGAGACAGACGGAGAGAGAGAGAGAGAGAGAGAGAGAGAGAGAGAGAGAGAGAGAGAGAGAGAGAGAGAGAGAGAGAGAGAGAGAGAGAGAGAGAGTGTTAGCAGGAGTGTTCCGCCCTCTTTAAGGGAGAGAAAGTAGGGAGCAGGGAGTGAAAGGGAACGGGAGAGAGGTGGGAGGGAGGGAAGGAAGGTAAATTTAGGTAAAGAGGAAGTGGTCTTTTAAACTTAGTCATTTTTTTAAGCATTTTTCCACGTGAGGCATTTCTTATGTATGTGTCAGGTGTTACACGTTGTTATTGTTGTTGTTGTTATTGTAGTAGTAGTAGTAGTAGTAGTAGTAGTAGTAGTAGTAGTAGTAATTATTGTTGTTGTTGTTGCTTCTGTTATTATTATTGTTATTTATTTTTCTCCTTTTTACTCTGATGTCTCTTCTTGGCCTCCTCCTCTTCCTCCTCTTTCTCCTCTTTCTCCTCCTCCTCCTCCTCGTCCAGCCTTTGCACCTTTTCCCAATTACCTGACAGCCTTTCGTTGTCGCTACCTCCTTTCTCACTCTCTCTCCCTTCCTCTCCTTCCCTCCCTCCCTCCCTCCTTCCCTTCCCTCCCTCCCTCCCTCCCTCTCTCACCTCAGGGAAATATGCGTGTGTGTGCGGAGAGGCTCGCGGTGAGGGAAGGAAGGAAGATTGGGAGCAAATGTTTGTGTGGAGGGAGAGAAAAAAAGGGGGAAGGAAAAACCGTGGACGCAACCAAAGATGAGAGAGAGAGAGAGAGAGAGAGAGAGAGAGAGAGAGAGAGAGAGAGAGAGAGAGAGAGATTGTTTTTTTGTATGGGAAACAATTAGATAAGTTTCTGAGGACAGTCCCAGACCATCCAGTGCTTCCCCACTATTACGTAACTACGGAGGGGAACAGCTTGCTGCACCACCTCACCCGCACCACCTAGGGCGGCGCTCCGCGTGACCCTGGCTCAACAAGCGAGCCCAACTATATCTCAGGAAAATCTCAGGAAAGAAAGCAAAAAAAAAAAAAGTCGTCAAACCAAGAAAAATATTGATAGAAAGTTTTAAAGTAAAGAAAAAAAAACAATCGTAAGGAAGAAAGAGAAGTAAAGGAAGGACGGAAGGAAGAAAGGGAAGAAGAAAAAATAAGGAAATGAATGAATGAATGAAGGAAGAAAGGAATAAGATCAAATAAAGTAAGGGAAATGAAAAGTTAAGAAAAAAAAGGATAAAAGAAGGGATAAAGAGAGAGAGAGAGAGAGAGAAATGGATTGAAAGAATGAGAGGCAAAAGAAAGATGAGTGATAAAAAGACAAGAAGGAAGAGAGAAAGAAAGATTGAAAGAATATAAGGAAGGAAGGAAGGAAGGAAGGAAGGAAGGAGTCAATAAATCAACGGAGGAAGAAAATGAAGTGGGCAGGAAGACGAAATTGCATCAGGGTAGAAAGGAAAGGAAAAAAAAAAGCTGGAGAGAGAGAGAGAGAGAGAGAGATGAGGTAGGGGAGATAGGGGAGAGGGGGAGGGGCAAGCTTCATTATTAAAGCTCACCTGGTAATCGATTCTAGACACCTGTTAATAACCAAAAGGGAGGAGGAGGAGAAGGAGGAGGAGGAGGAGGAGGAGATGATGAATGAGTAGATACAGATAGAGGAAGAGGAGTAGACGAAGGAGTTAGAGAAGATTAAATTAAAAGGGAAGGAAGAGGAAGAGGAGGAGGAGGAGGAGGAGGAGGAGGAGGAGATGCAATACAGAGAATGGATGTGTAAGAGAATATACAGTGAAGGAAGATAAATGAAGAAGCAATAAAAAAGAGGAAAAAGATTGGAAGCGAGGAGGAGGAGGAAGAGGAGGAAAGAGAAGGAGGAGGAGGAAAATAGAAGAAGAGAAAGACTAGAGAGAGAGAGAGGGAGAAAGATGAGAGGAGCGGGATATTGAGAAGGAGGAAGACGAGGAGGAGGAGAAGGAGGAGGAGGAGGAGGAGGAGGAGGAGGAGGAAGAAGAAAGAAAAGAGTGAGAGAAAGAGGAGGCAGCAGCAACGGAAGCCTGTCAGGTAATTGGGAGGAAGAGGAAGAAGAAGAAGAGCAGACGGAGGAGGAGGAGGAGGAGGAGGAGGAGGAGGAGGAGGAGGAAGACTTGTTGCGGGCTCACCTATGGGAACAAGTGAAGGGGGCCAGGTAAATAGGTCCCCCCCCCTTACCGGCCTTAATTACAGGTGAGAGAGAGAGAGAGAGAGAGAGAGAAATAATAGTCCAGCAAAAAAAATGATAAAGCAAAACACATGATTCAAGAAACCGAGAAAGGGAGAAAAAGGAGAGAGAGAGAGAGAAGTAAGTGTTTGTACTCTCTGCATGATCTTGAAATGCTTCTGGGAAAGGGTTGACGAGGATGAGGATGAGGAGGAGGAGGAGGAGGACGAGGACGAGGACGAGGAGGAAGAGGAGGAGGAAGGAAAAGGGGTAGAAAAGGAGGCAAAGAGAGGAGGGAAGGTTGACTGAAAGCGATTAAGAGGAGAGGAGGAGGAGGAGGAGGAGGAGGAGGAGGAGGAGGAGGAGGAATGAAAGGGGTAGAAAAGGAGGCAAAGAGGGAAGGGAAGGTTGACTGAAAGCGATTAAGAGGAGAAGGAGGAGGAGGAGGAGGAGGAGGAGGAGGAGGAGGAGGAGGAGGAGGAGGAGGAGGAGGAGGAGGAGGAAGAAAAGGGATATTTAGAGGAACAAAGGGAAGGTTGAAAGGAGGCGAAAAAGGAGAGGAAGAAGGGAGGGAAGGAAGGAAGGAAGGTGAGATGGCGGAAGAGGAAATAAGGAGCAGGAGGAGGAGGAGGAGGAGGAGGAGGAGGAGGAGGAGGAGGAGGAGGTAAAGGTCCCCGATGGTTATGGGAAAAAGAAGCAGATCGGAAATTCCATAAGAAAGGAAATTGCTGGTATTTTTCTTCCTTTTTTTCCTCCTTGTCTTTAACATTTTTCCTCTTTTTTTTCTCTTTTTCTCTATTATTTCCTCTATCTTTTCTTTTTTCCTTTTTTTATCTTTTTTCCTTTTTGTCATTTTTCCTCTTTTTTTTCCTGTATTTTTTTCCTCTTTTTTCCTCTTTGTATCTTTTTCCTCTTTTTCTTTTTTTCTCTTTCTCTCATTTTTCTCTCCTGGTCTTTATTCTCTTTTCCTGTTTATCTTTCCTTTTCTTTCTCTCTTATGTACGTTTTACTCATTATTATTATTATTATTATTATTATTATTATTATTATTATTATTATTATTGGGGGTATCACTGCTAATTAGGTTGCCAGGTAGTGAATTAGCAACGGGGAGCGATTTTCTGCTACACCTAACACACACACTAACACTCTCTCTCTCTCTCTCTCTCTCTCTCTCTCTGTGCTACTGTTGCTGCACGGCTTTCACTGCAAACGACCACCTCTCATGAATATTTAATCCCAACAGTTTTGCAAAGAGAATATTCTGTATATCTCCCGGAGTGCTTACCATTGGCTCGCCCCATTAGCAGACGGAAACTAATGGGGTATTATTCTCCCTCTCTTTCTCTCTGTCCGTCTCTCTGTCTGTCTCTGTCTCTGTTTCTCTCTCTGTTTCTCTCTCTGATTATCTCTCTGATTATCTCTGTTTCTCTCTCTCTCTCTCTCTCTCTCTCTCTCTCTCTCTCTCTCTCTCTCTCTCTCTCTCTCTCTCTCTCTCTCGTTAACTACCCTCCCAACTACCTAATGGCCATGTAAGCCTCTCCTGGATAGCCTTTCCGAGCCTCGTCAAGCCGCTCGTTCAAGCTAACTCGGCTTCTGCCCTTGTCCTTGTTCTTGTTGTTTTTGGTGATTTTGTTTTTGTTTTTTGTGGCGTATTTGTGTTTTTTTGTTGTCCTTTTTTTCCCTCTGGTTTTGTTTTTCATTAATTTTTTTTTGTTTTGGTTTGTTCGTGTTTTTTTTATTTATTTTTTGTCCGTGGTTTCATGTTTTTATTTTTTTTTGTTTTATTGTTGTTCTTGGTATTGTTTGTCGTTTTATAATTGTTTACTTTTTCTTTATTTTCTTATTGTTTTGTTTTCTTGTCCTTGTCTCTACTTATTCCTCCTTCTTATTCGTATTTCTGTTCTTATTCCTGTCTTTTATTTCTTCATATTATTCTCTTTTAATTTGTTTTCGCTATTATATTTTTCGTCCTACTTTCTACTTCTCTGCCATTATTCTCTTTTCTTTCTACTTTCTTTTCTCTCTACTATTTCTTGTTCTCACCATTATTACTTCCCTCCTTCATTCCCATTATTTCTTCATATGATTGTTTATATTTCAATCGTTCAATCATTCTCTTCTTTCCTTTTATCGTCTTTAAAACCACGTGTTCAATCCATATCCTTAACTTGATGCCTTTAAATCTCTAGCGTCCCTTTAACAGCTACTCCTAAGTCTGCCCTTAAACTCAAGTCCTTTAGATGGGGTGTTAAACTGGGGTCCTTCAGGAGGGGGGTGTCCTTCAAGTCGTGTCCTCAAGGTGGTTATCTCGAGTCATTTGTTAGCGTCCTTACAGCTATTGATTCTCCCAGGAGGCGTGAGTGATGGTTAACTGAGAGGAGGAGGAGGAGGAGGAGGAGGAGGAGGAGGTAATAGTAGAAGAAGTGGCAGAATAAAAAGTTAGATTAATATGAAGTTGCAGAAGATAAAGAATAAAGAAGAAACAGTAGGAGAAAATAAGAGAAAGAGGAAGTAAAAGAAAAAAATAATAAGAATGGAGAAGAAAGAAGGGGATGAGGAAGAGGAGGAGAGAAGAAGTAAGAAGGGGATGAGGAAGAGGAGGAGAGAAGTAAGAAGGGGATGAGGAAGAGAAGGAGAGAAAAAGTAAGAAGGGGATGAGGAAAAGGAGGAGAGAAGGAAGAAGGGGATGAGGAAGAGGAGGAGAGAAGAAGTAAGAGTTAAAACCTTCATATACTCTCATTCTTTTTTCCTTTCCCTCTCCTTTCTCATCTTTTATTAATTTCTTCTTCCTATTTTTCGCGTTTCTGGAATTTGTTACTTCTTCCACCCTTCTGTTTCTCTCTTATCATCTTCCCTTCCTCTCTTTTCTCTTTCCCTCTCCTCTTTCCTTTCTTTCGTTCTCTTTTTCGATATTCCCCCTTTCTCCTTCTCTCCTTTCTCCTTTCCTATCCTCTATTCTTTCCTACCTTCCCTTCCCTCCCCTCTTTCTCCTTCCCACTCCCTCTTCTTTCATTCCCCTCACAACTTTCATCCTCTCCTTGTCTTTACTCCCTCTCTCTCCTCTTTCTTCCTCTCTTTCCTTTCCCTCTTTGTCGTATCTTTCCTCACTCCTTATTCACCCCTTCTCTCTTTTTTCCTTTACTCACTTCCTATTCTCTCCCTCCCTCCCTCCCTCCCTCCCTCCTTCACCGTTCCACCTGTTAGCTCCCCTCGCTCGTTTTATGGGCGGCTTGCAGGGACAGCCGCCGTGACGGGGTGGCGCTGGGGTCGCGGATTGTGAGGCCGTCAAAGAATAGGCGCCCCGTCACTCCCAGAGCCACGCCGCTAATTCCACTTTTGTGCCCTCTGACGCGGCGGTGGTGGAGGTGTGGTTGACGGGCTGAAGGCTGTGAAGGAGGAGGAGGAGGAGGAGGAGGAGGAGGAGGAGCTGTTTGGTTTTGTTGTGGGTTGGTGTTCATGGTGAGAATGCTGTAGTAATATGAAGAGGAGGAGAAGGAAGAGGAAGAGGAGGAGGAGGAGAAGGAAGAGGAGGAGTAGGGGGCTTTGTGTGTGTGTTGACGCTCGTGATGAAGTCTTGAGTACCGTGTGTCAGAGGAGGAGGAGGAAGAGGAAGAGGAAGAGGAGGAGAAGGAGGAGGAATAGATAAACGAAATGTAAAGAAGACAACGAATAATAATAATAATAAAAAAAATAGATTATGAAGAGACGAAAGACGAAGAAAAAAATATCGAAGAAAACAAAAATGAAAAAAAAGAATGAAAAAAAAATAGAAGAGAAAATAGGAAAAAAAAGAATAAGAGTAAGTACAGAGGAGCATCATAACAACCCCATCAACAACAACAACAACAACAAGACATGAACCCAAATAATAACAACAACAATAACTGGCTGTCTAATCGCGCCCCAAGACGTACTAATTGACGCTGAGAATTAACAGTGATTTAGAAGGTTAATTAGTGTGAAGCAGCGATGGATATCAGTGACGGGGGGGGGGGGGGGGACGGGGGGTGAGTTACGCAACGCTTGAGGAGGAGGAGGAGGGGGAGGAAGGGGAAGAGGAGGAGGAAGAGGAGGAGGAAAATTGGGTCAGAGTGGGCAAGGCTTCGGCAGCACCATTTCAGACACACGTCGACCTCTCTATTATTTAATTAGAGGAGGAGGAGGAGGAGGAGGAGGAGGAGGAGGAGGTGAAGAGGGAAGAGGAAAACATGAAGGAGGTGGAATTGCTGAGGTGGAGAAGGAATAGAAATCGAAGTATATGAAGAAAACAAGAAAAAAGTAATACAAGATGAAAAAAGTATAAAAAAGTAGAAAATGAAAAAAATGAAAATGAAAAATGAAATGAAAGAGAAAGGGAAGGACGAAGAAATATGGAACTGCTGATCGTCATCGTTTTCACACTTACAAATCGTGTAGGAAATTCGTTGCAGTGGCGGATGAGTCAGTTTTAATGGGGGAGGAGGAGGAGGAGGAGGAGGAGGAGAAAATAGAGGAGGAGGAGAAAGAGGAAAACTGTAACCTCTCCAACTTCTACCCCGACACACACACACACACACACACGCACACACACGCACACACGCACACTCACACGACCCTACATGTTGAAAGTTAGGCGCGGTGTGTCGTCAGGCGTGATCAGATCCTCTTATTTCGTCACCCAACACGACAACTTTTACCAGCGACCACTAATTCTCACCTGTATGTTTCTTAATTACAGGTGCAACACACGTAAGCGCTTCAGTTTGTTGCAATTTTGTTTGTTTTAACTTTGCCATTTCGTAACCGTCATGTTATTTCTCTGTCATGTACTCTATTTTTTTACGGCTCGGTCAGTCAGTTGGTCAGTTTGTCTATCAGTCCATCATTCATTCATTCATTCGGTTAGTCAGTCAGTCAGTCAGTTGGTCAGTTTTTCTATCAGTCCGTCATTCATTCATTCATTCGTTTAATCAGTCAGTTAGTCAGTCATTTGGTCAATCAGCCAGTCAGTCAGTCAGTCAGTCAGTCAGTCAGTCAATCAGGCATCCCGGCATCCATTCATTCTTTTTTCATTCATTCATTCAGTCAGTCAGTTAGTCAGTCAGTCAATCAGTCAGTCAATCAGGCATCCCGTCAATCATTCATTCTTCTTTCATTCATTCATTCAGTCAATTGGTCAGTCAGTCAGTCAGTCAGTCAGTCAAACAGACATCCCGTCATTCATTCATTCTTTTTTCATTCATTCATTCAGTCAGTCAGGCAGTCAGTCGGTCACAGTCAGTCAGTCAGATTTTCAAACATGTCCATTCCCATTTTTTTGTTTACTTTTTATTTTTAACTTTTTTTTTCATCGCTCGTTCGCTTTTGGTTCTCCCTTTGTAGCTCTTTTTGTCTGTCTGGAACTGTGTGTGTGTGTGTGTGTGTGTGTGTGTGTGTGTGTGTGTGTGTGTGTGTGTGTGTGTTTACGATATCACTTATACATAGAAATCTTTATAGTAACATTGAAATCCTTAAAAAAGAGTAATATCTCAGTTTCTCCTCAGATAAGTAGACGATTATTTAAAAGATAAGTATGAAAAAGTAATATTAGGTAAAAAAAAAAAAAAACGGAAAATCAGGCAACAACAAAAAAAGGAGGTAGAGGACGAAGGAAATGTTATTGAAGTTAAGGACGAAAAATTTGTTTGCTTCGACAGTTTCTTGACAAATGAGATGAAAAAAAGTAGATTACGAAAGGTACGGCGAGGGAAGGATTCAAGGGTACGAGAGAGAGAGAGAGAGAATCCATAGCAAAATCCATTCATTCATCCTAACATACATACATACATACATTCAAATACGCACACACACACACACACACACACACACACACACACACACACACACACACACACACACACACACACACGTCTATCACAACTGTTTGCAATGGACGCTTAGCAATTAATCCGCCATTCAAACTCACACACACACACACACACACACACACACACACACACACACACACACACACACACACACACACACACACACACACACACACACGCAGTTAAAGTTTCATCTCTGCCTTTCATTCACCACCGCAACAAACTCCCTGAGGCGGTGTTTTAAGTGCAAAGTGTTATCACTACCACCACCATCACCACCACCATCACCACCACCACAACCACCACCACCACCACCATCACATTGATTGCTGTGAAATTGCTATGAAATTGGGATGAAATTGAAATGAGAGTGAAATGGGATGTGGTTTCTCTGTCTCTTCCTCTTCCTCTCTCCGCCTCTCTCTCTCCTTCTCTACCTGTTTCCTCAAGGTGCATTTCTTCATCACCTGAGGATACCTGGATTTTGCGCCTGTGTTGGGTATGTGTGTGTGTCCAGGTGTTTGGGATTCATGGGTAGAAGGATGAATACATGAAGAGATGAAGGTATATGTTAAGGTAAAGAATAATTAGCCTTGTATACACCATTTTTTACCTTTAGTTATCTTTGTGTTTTAGGAAGACAAGGTGACTTTTGGTTAGCAAGGAAAATAGTGCGAGTAAGGGTAAAACTGATACTATTTCTACTACTACCACTACTACTGCTACTACTACTACTACTACCACAATAATGATAATAATAATAATAATAATAATAATGATAATGACAGCCCGGAAACGTTAAATTCCGTTCCCGTATTTTACGTTCGAAAAATCAAATGGAATTCCGCCCCTCACTCATTACCTCATTCATGCAGAAAACACACACACACACACACACACACACACACACACACACACACACACACACACACACACACACACACACACACACACACACACACACACAGACCTTTGAGCGGTAGATTGAAAAACTGTGTTCCGTTTCTTTTATTTTTACATATATACACTTTTTGCATAGGCTTTGAGAGAGAAACTTTTATTGGTTCAATCTTTTCTTTTTGATAAGTATTTGGTAGGTGGGTTTGCTCTCTCTCTCTCTCTCTCTCTCTCTCTCTCTCTCTCTCTCTCTCCAAACAATACACTCGTTTGTATAGTGAGCGAAACTGTATACGTGTGTGTGTGTGTGTGTGTGTGTGTGTGTGTGTGTGTGTGTGTGTGTGTGTGTGTGAATCTACTTTATTTATACAGTAGAGAGGGTTTAAATTATATGTTTATTTACCACCACCATCATCACCGCCACCACCACCGCCACCTCCACCTCCCCTACCTGTTATTCCTTCTCCTCCTCTTCCACTTTTCCTCCTCCTCCTCTCATTTATCTTTCATTTCTTCCTGCTCCTCTTCCTTCTCTTCTTTCTCAATCATTCTTCTTCTGGTATATCCTCTTCTTTCTTTTCTTCTTCCTCTTCCTCCTCCTTTTCCTCTTCCTCTTCCAACAACAATAACAACAACTTGGTACTTAAAAATGGATTGCTATTGATACGTCTAAATAATTCTGCCTTCCCCCTCCTCCTTCTCCTCCTCCTCCTCCTCCTCCTCCTCTTCCTCCTCCTCTTCCTCCTCCTCTTCCTCCATGTCCCTTTCTTCCCTCTGCCTTATTTCCTCCTCCTCCTCTCTTTTGCAATCCAGGTTTTCTTTTTTTTCTCTTATTCCTTCTTTTTTTCCCTCTTCTAACACTGAAACGAAAAGAGGAAGAGGAGGAAGGAAGAGGAGAAGTAATAATACCATTGAGAATATAAAAGAGGAGGAGAAGGAGAGGGAGAGATAATCGCAAGAGAAGGGTAAAGAGGAGGAAGAGTATAAATAGTAATAAGAGGAGGAGGAGGAAGAGTAGGAGGAGGAGGAGGAGGAGGAGGAGGAGGTTGATGTAGGTTTGTTATCAAGTAGAGAAAATGAAAGGGTGATTTTAGAAGACCTCTTTTCCTCTCTTCCCCTCTTTATTTATGTTCTCCTCCTCCTCCTCCTCCTCCTCTTCCATTCATCATCATCTCTTTATCTTTGACGTTCCCCTTCTTTTCCCTGTCTAGTTTTCTATGTACGTATGTATGTATGTATGTATGTTCTCTGTGTGCGTTTCGTAATATCTTTATCCAATTTATCTGTGTATCTTGGTAGAAATGTCTTACAATAATTTAGTTAGAGTAATAGTAGAGGGGCAAGAACAGCATATACCACAGCGAACACTTAGAAAAGAAAACAATGATCCTAAGTGGATGACTCGTGGACTAAAACACGAGATTGGGTTAAAGAAGGGAATTTATCAGAAAATAAAGAATGGGGAAACACATCTCAGGGGTCGGTACGTCGAACTATCTAGATTAGTTAAGAAAAACACCAGGATAGCAAAAAAGAACTATGAGATCAAAGTAGCAAATGAGGCGAAAAGTAATCCTAAGGGCTTCTTTCAGATGTATAGAACAAAAACACGGGAGAAAATTGGACCGCTGAAAACAAACACATAAATTACGAAAATATGAGCACATTGTTGAACGACTACTTCCTTTCAGTATTCACACAGGAGGATCGAACGACTATACCGGAAAGAGTTCAGGTGTACGAGGGCGGGTATGGCGATAAATTGAGGGATATAATCATTACCAGGCAAATAGTTCAGGATGAGATAGATAAGCTTAAGAAGAACAAGTCGCCAGGTCCTGACGGGAGTATTAAAGGAGTTAGGTGATATAATCAGTGACCCACTAACCGACATCTTTAAGATGTCGGTAAATAGCCTATGGAAAGTAGCTAATGTGACGGACAGGTCATTTGCTTCAAACTATCCAATTAGCTTAACATCGGTTATAGGAAAGATGCTGGAGTCCATAATAGAGCATTTAGAAACATAGCTTATTCGACGACTCGCATGGGTTCTACAAAAGGTAGGTCATGCCTCACCAATCTCTTGTCCGTCTACAATAAAGTATTTGAGGCGGTTGACAGAGATGAAAATTATGATGTAATCTATCTTGATTTTAGTAAAGCGTTTGACAAAGTTCCTCACCAACGACTGTTGCTTAAATTACAGGCTCACGGAGTAGAGGTGTTTTGAACTGGGTCAATCAATGGTAAAAGATCTGACTGGGGATGTGTTACAGTGGGGTCCCACAAGGTTCGGTATTAGGTCCACTTTTGTTTATTATTTATATCAATGACTTAGACACAGAATTAGTAGTGATGTTAGTAAATTTGCAGATGATACCAAGATCGGTAGAGTAATTGAGTCGGATCAGGACGCTAGTATTCTCAAGGTGAACTCAACAGATTATATGGATAAATTCTTAGTGAGCTCTGATCTCCGTCCCATTCAAGCTAGAAATCGAGCTAATAGGGTACTGATTTATTTCTCTTCCTCAAACTATATTTAGCATTAGTTAGACCTCATCTTGACTATGCGGTTCAGTTCTGGTCACCCTACTATAGAATGGATATCAAAATGTTAGAATCACATGATCGAGGTTTATAAATGGATGAAGGGCTTTAATAAGAGACATTCATAAGGTTTTGTTGGTAAGAAGAACCGGGACACACAAACGGAAGTTTAAACTGGATAAATTCAGATTGGGTTAGATACACGGGAGCTTAGGGTCAAGGCCTCGTGCCTCTTGCAGACTCCTGCGTTCTTCTGTTCTTTTGTTATCTCTATTTCCCATTCCCTCTTGTGTGTGTGTGTGTGTGTGTGTGTGTGTGTGTGTGTGTGTGTGTGTGTGTGTGCGTGTATGACGGGATTGCTATTTATGTCCGGGTCCATCTCTGTCCACCCACTCTCTCTCTCTCTCTCTCTCTCTCTCTCTCTCTCTCTCTCTCTCTCTCTCTCTCTCTCTCTCTCTCTCTCTCTCTCTCTCTCTCTCTCTCTCTCTCTCTCTCTCTCTCTCTCTCTCTCTCTCTCTTATATATTTTCCGATTCTCTTTTATCTTTTGTCTCCTGCATTGGATGAATATTGCAAAATTACTCTGAAGCTGAGAGAGAAAGCTGTTGCTAGAATGTGAAATGAATAATGTTATATAAAAAAGGTATTATTACTATTATTATTATTATTATTATTATTATTATTATTATTATTATTATTATTATTATTATTATTATTATTATTATTATTATTATTATTATTATTATTAATATTATTATTATTATTAACCTCTCTCTCTCTCTCTCTCTCTCTCTCTCTCTCTCTCTCTCTCTCTCTCTCTCTCTCTCTCTCTCTCTCTCTCTCTCTCTCTCTCTCTCTCTCTCTCTCTCTCTCTCTCTCTCGCTCCATTTCTTAGGCCATTCCTTTCGACTCAAACACTTCATCTTGGGTTATTCAAGTCAGGATTGCGTCATTATCCTTCCCTCCCTCCCTCCCTTCCCTCTCACCCTCCCTCCCTCTCTCCCACCCTTCCTATCGTGACCTCCCCTTCCCATCCTCCCTTCCTCCCCTTTCTTCCTTGATATTCTCTCGCCACTTTTTTCACTTTATTTTCCCTCTCACTCAGCCTTTCTTCCCTCCTCCTCCTCCTCCTCCCCCTCCTCCTTCTCCCCCTCCTCCATTTTTCTACCATCAGCGTTTCAGGGCCAAAAAAAAAAAAAAAAAAGGAGTCCAGTTTTCTATTTTTTCGTCATGTGGAAAGTTTTCTAATCTATTTTATTTTCTCTATTTTCTCTTTATTTTGTTTTCTTCATATTCTTTTTTTTGTTTTCTACGTATTATATTTCTGGTTCAGTCTCTGCTTAGTAAATTATATGAATCAAAGTGTTTTGTATATTTCTTTTTTTAGATTCGTACTCTCTATATTTTTTCTTTTAATGATTCTGTATACTAATCTTTTAGCTTATATTTTGGTTGAGGTTTAGTCTATGAGCTTTTAAATTTTTCTCTCATAGTATTTGTAGAGGTCTAATTATATGAACGGTTAATTGTCCTTTTCTTATACTTGTTTTTTTCGTTTTATTTTTTCACTTTTTGCTTTTCCTTTTTTTTTCATTATATTTTTTTTTCTGTTGAGTCCTGGGAGCTTAAAAAGTGTTGTTAGTATGTATGTGTTGCAGATGAAACCCTTTTGTATTACTGTGCAGGAGAGAGAGAGAGAGAGAGAGAGAGAGAGAGAGAGAGAGAGAGAGAGAGAGAGAGAGAGAGAATCTATGGAAATGGTATAAAGTTGATATCACAACAAATAAAATTATAACTTTAGTCGTCCTCTCTCTCTCTCTCTCTCTCTCTCTCTCTCTCTCTCTCTCTCTCTCTCTCTCTCTCTCTCTCTCTCTCTCTCTCTCTCTCTCTCTCTCTCTCTCTCTCTCTCCTCATCTCTCTCTCTCTCTCTCTCTCTCTCTCTCTCTCTCTCTCTCATTCTTCATCTCTTCTTCTTTTCTTCTCTTTCTTTTCTTTATCATTTTCAAAGTTTATTCTAATATTTTTTTGGTTCTTTTACTCTTTTCTTATTTATTTATTTATTTATTCACTCATTCATACATTCATTCTTTTATTCTTTATCTGTCTGTTTAAATATCCACGTATCTATCTTCATTTATGTTGGATCTCTTTTAATTCTTTCATTCCTTAATTCTCTTGTATCATATTTTACTCAGTAACTTTTATATTAACTAAATTTCAAACCATCACTTTTACCATCCTTTTTCTGCAGTAACCATTCCACGTACACTGAAACACACACACACACACACACACACACACACACACACACACACACACATACATAAAACAACATCGCACATTACTCAGAACCGACATACATACACACTTACACATATACACATACACACACACACAGCGATACAGATACATAAGTTTTTCAATTTTTACCGCTTTCAATCTCACACTTGCGCTTCAGTTTTATTCGAGTCATTCATCTCTCTCATATTTCCTACAGAGGTGTCGAATATTTTATCTTTTTCAATCAGCATTATAGGAAAGGGGAGCCGCGCGCGTGTATCTCTGCATATGAAACGTAAGCATGACTCCAGCGAAAAAAAAAAAATATATATATATGTGCTCACCCTTCCTGTTTTGCACAATTCAATTAGTTTTACTCCGACACCTGTGAAAGGTAGATTGCAAGAGGGATTGAAAGGTAGGTAGATAGCTAAATTGATAGATATATACATACATACATAGATTGATAAATTGATTGTCCTAAAGATTATTAATTGTATATTTTCTTTTCATCGTTGTTTTTGATATTGTGATATGCGTGTGAATGTCAGTTGGTCGACAGGTAATAAGACAGAGAATTACGAAAGGGAAAGTGACGCAGGAGAGAAAGAGTTGGAAGAGGAGGAGGAGGAGGAGGAGGAGGTTTTTCATCCGTCACATAAACCCTCCCTGGCATGTTGTTTTTGTTTTTGTTGTTGTTATTGTTGTTGTTGCTGTTGTTGTTTTCCGTGGATTTATAAGTCTGCTTTTGACGTCCGGGGAGAAGAAACTCTCTCTCTCTCTCTCTCTCTCTCTCTCTCTCTCTCTCTCTCTCTCTCTCTCTCTCTCTCTCTCTCTCTCTCTCTCTCTCTCTCTCTCTCTCTCTCTCTCTCTCTCTCTCTCTCTCTCTCTCTCTCTCTCTCTCTCTCTCTCTCTCTCTCTCTCTCTCCTATCCCCTTCTCTTCCTCGTTATCCTCTCCACTTCATCTCACTTCCCTCTCCCTCTCTCCCTTACATCGTTTTAATATTCCTCTCATCTCTCTTCCTCCCCTCCATCTCTCTCTCTCTCTCTCTCTCTCTCTCTCTCTCTCTCTCTCTCTCTCTCTCTCTCTCTCTCTCTCTCTCTCTCTCTCTCTCTCTCTCTCTCTCTCTCTCTCTCTCTCTCTCTCTCTCTCCCCTTCTCCCCTCCCCTTCTCCTTCCTCCATTTTTCTCTCCCTCTTATCTTTTATCTGTATCTCTCTCTCTCTCTCTCTCTGTTAGCTTTTTTATTTCCCTTTTGTTCTGTGAGTTTTTTTTCTTTCAGTTTTTCGATTAAAGTTTTTTGTTGTTTTCATTTGTAGTTTCTCTTCAAGTGGCTGTGTTTTTGTATTTATTTGTTATTTTTATTTTTTGTTCCTTTTTCGTTTTTTTCTTCTTCATATTCGTTCCTGTTTTCAATCTCTCTTTCTCTTTCCTCTTGCACGCT
>NC_066533.1:14518434-14570934 GCF_024679095.1 Eriocheir sinensis
TTCTCAGCATTCTTTCTCCTCTTTCTCTCTCCTTTCCTTTTCTCCTCTTCTCCCTCTCCCCTCCCTCTCCTTTTCTTCCTTATTTCCTTCCCTTAAAACTATTCCTTATCCTCTTATACCTTCTCTCCCTCCATCTCTCCTTCCCTCCCTTGTTTTCTCAGCATTCTGTCTCCCTTTTCTTTCTCCTCTCCTTTTCTCCTACCTCTCCCTCCTCTTCCTTTTCTCCCTTTCCCAAAACTGTTCTGTAACCATTCCTACCTTCCCTCCCTTCCTCCTTACCTTTCTCGAGCCTCCCTTCCTACTGACCTTCTAGCTTCTCTTCTTTCTCTCTCCCTCCTCCCTCCTCTCCCTTTCAAAAAAAATATTCCCTATCTATTTTTACCTTTCCTCCCTTCCTCACTCAAACCTCCTTTCCTTCTAACCTTCTTCCAGTTTCTTACATTCTTCCTCTCCCTCCTCTCCCTTCTCTCCCTTCTCCAAAACTATTCCTTCCCCATCCCTACCTTCCTTTCCCTTCCTCCCTCCAGCTCCCTTTCCTTCTGACCTTCTTCCAGCTTTTTTCCTTCCTTCTCTCCCTCTCCCTCGTCTCCCTTCTCTCCCTCCTTTCCCTCCTCTCCCTTTCCAAAATCTATACCTTACCCATTTTCGAAACCTATTCTTCCATTCCCTTCCTTCCTTCCTCCCTCCTACCTCCTTTCCTTCTGATCTTCCAGCTTCTTCCCTTCCTTCTTTTCCTCTCCCTCTTCTCTCCTCTCCCGCCTCTCCCTCTTCTCCCTTTCAAAAAAATATTCCTTACCCATTTCTACCTTTCCTCCCTCCAGCATCCATTCCTTATGACCTTCCAACTTCTTCTCTTCCTCCTCTTCCTCTCCCTCCTCTCCCTCTCCCTCATCTCCCTCTTCTCCCTTTAAAAAAAACCATTCCTTACCCATTCCTACCTTTCCTCCCTCCAACATCCATTCCTTCTGACCTTCCAGCTTCTTCTCTTCCTTCTCTCCCTTTCCTTCCTCTCCCTCCTCTCCCTCTCCCTCCTCTTCCTCATCTCCCTCCTCTCCTTCTTCTCCCTTTCAAAAAAATATTCCTTACCCATTTCTACCTTTCCTCCCTCCAGCATCCATTCCTTCTGACCTTCCAGCTTCTTCTCTTTCTCCTCTCCCTTTCCTTCCTCTTCCTCTCCCTCATCTCCCTCCTCTCCCTCTCCCTCCTCTCCCTCATCTCCCTCCTCTCCTTCTTCTCCCTTTCAAAAAAATATGCCTTACCCATTTCTACCTTTCCTCCCTCCAGCATCCATTCCTTCTGACCTACCAGCTTCTTCTCTTTCTCCTCTCCCTTTCCTTCCTCTTCCTCTCCTTCCTCTCCCTCCTCTCCCTTAAATTGACCCGTGGGAGGAAGAAGCGACAGAGCAACGTAATTTTGTAGCAAGATGGATGGGCGCAATATGTCCACTGATGCTTTGGTCTTTCTTTCTCTCTTCCTTTCTTTCTTTCATTCTTTTCCTCCTCCTTCTGTCTTTCTTTGTCTCTCATTATCTGGTCAGTTTTCTCTCATTTCTTTTTTTCTTTATTGTCCCACTTCCTTTATTTACTCTTTTTTCTTCTTATTATTTTTCCTCTTCCTCGTTTTACTTTTCCTCTTCTTTCTTCTCCTCCATTTCATCTTTAATTTCGTTTTTATTTTCCTCGCTTTCATTTTTTTATTATTTTTTTCTTTTTCTCATCTTCCATTTTGTTTTCATTCTTACTTTCTTTGTTCTCGTGGTCTTCCTTGCCCTACATCTTGTCCTCCTCCTCCTCCTCCTCCTCCTCCTTTTTCTTGGTCATGTTTACTTGGCTTGTCTCTTTCTCGCGACGGGGGGTGGGGAGAGAGAAAGGTAGGGCACTAGGGAGTTTTGTACCTTCTGGATCCTTTTTCCCTATAAAGGGAAAGCAAACGAGGAGGAGGAGGAGGAGGAGGAGGAGGAGGGGAAAGAGGAGGATTGGAGAAAGAGGAAAAGAAGGTAGAGGATAAAAATAGAAGAGGAAGAAGCCTGGAAGAAGGAGGAAAAAAGAAACAAATAGTAGAAAGAGAAATAGGAGGAGGAGGAGGAGGAGGAGGAGGAGGAGGAGGAGGAGGAGAAGGAAGAAGAGGAGGAGGAGGAGGAGGAGGAGGAGAAGGAGACCTTTTAGTCGGTTGAACAACGTTGGTAAAAGAAGCTGTTCCGAGGAATCCAAACACACACACACACACACACACACACACACACACACACACACACACACACACACACACACACACACACACACACACACACACACACACACACACACACACACACACACGTACAGACACACAAACTCACACATTTTCACTATAAATTATAATGGCGTGAGAATTTTTTTACATGAAAGTCCACGGATAACACTACACATATTTCACTTACACACACACACACACACACACACACACACACACACACACACACACACACACACACACACACACACACACACACACACACACACACACACACCTTTACCTGGCTGATGTCACCTTCCCAATCAGCGCGACAAGTCACCCTTTTCATCCTCCAACTTTGAGCCTCTATAGTCCTTTTCAACTCGACTCTCTCTCTCTCTCTCTCTCTCTCTCTCTCTCTCTCTCTCTCTCTCTCTCTCTCTCTCTCTGCGCCATCGTCCTCTGCCTCCCCCTTTCCCTCCTTCCTCTCTCTTTCTCTCCTCTTTCCTCTTCCTCTATTTATTTTATTTGGTCTCTCATTCATTTCCCTTTCCTTCCCTTTTCTCAATTTTTGTTTCTTCTCTTTCTTTTTTTCTAATTTTGCTTCTTCCCTTTCGCTTTTCCTTTACTAATTCCCGTTGTTTCTTTTTTAAGTTTAGATTTCTATTTCATTCGTTTCCTTTCTTTCCTTTTCTTTTTCTTCCCTTCCTTTCCCTTCCCTTCCCTAGACTTTTCTTTCCTCACACAACCCTTCTTCCCTTCCCTTCCTTTCCCACCCCTTCCCATCCCTTCCCTTTCCATCCCGTCCCATCCCTAGACTTCCTTTCTCTCAAACAACCCTTCTTCCCTTCCCTTCCTTTCCCACCCCTTCCCATCCCTTCCCTTCCCTAGACTTCCCTTCCTTTCCCACCCCTTCCCATCCCACCCCTTCCCATCCCTTCCCTTCCCTTCCCTAGACTTCCCTTCCCCCACACAACCCTTCTTCCCTTCCTTTCTTCCACCTTCTCTTCCTTCCTTCCCACCTTCCTTCCTTTCCCACCTTCCTTCCTTCCTTCCTTTCCTTCCATCCCTTCTCTTCCTTCCTTTCCACCTTCCACCTTCCATCCTTCCTTCCCTTTCCTTCCCTAGACTTCCCTTTCCTCAGACCTCCCGTCCCTCACCGTCCATCTCTCCTCCTTTCGTCTCTTTCATCCCTTCATCCCTTCCATGCAGCTTTCTCCTTCCTCGACTATTCATCACTTTTCTCTCCCTGTTCCTCATTCTCCTCTCCTTTCATCACCACGATCACCACCACAACTACCAACATCACTACCGCTACCATCACCACCAATACCAAAACCACCACAACACACAGAGAAAAATATGGATACAAAAATATGAAAAAGTATCTGCTCTTTCATGCACTGACAGACAGACATAAAGACAGATACATACAGATTGACGAAAAGATAGACAGATAGGCAAATAGATAGATAGACAGCCAGATAGATAGATAGACAGACAGAGAGGGTGAGAATAACGGTTACTGGGTGCAATTCTAGAACGCAGAACAGAGAAAGAAAAAGAGAGGGAGAGAGAGGGAGAGAAAGAGAGGGGATGGGGGGAGTGCTGTGCAGTGTGCAGGAGCGAGACAAAGCGATCCCATGGGCGTACTAACACCGCTCACTGGGATACGAACCCACAAGAAGCAAGCGAACGGGTAAACGCTTCCTTCCTTCTCCCCCTTCTCCTCCTCCTCCACCTCCTGCTCCTCCTCCTTCTCGTTCGCCTTTTCGTCCTCCTATTCAGCGTTCACTTAATGGCTGAATTCTCGCCCTAGATTGCGAAAGTTTTCCTAAAAGATCACGGCCGCGGAAAGACTTATGTCGAGTGTTACAAAACCCGGGCGAGAAACGGCTAAGATTTTCACTTGTTGGAATAACTAAACCGGAGACTATATTTATTCCTTTTAACGTTGACTATACAGACCAAAAGCTTTACCTACGCTATACAGTTTATTGACCTTTTACGTTTTTGATATGTAGACCAGAAGTACTATTTGTTTTTTTTATATCTTACATTTTTTTTTAAATATATAATGACTAGATGGAAGAGCTGGCTAGTGTTTTTTTCTTTACATGCCTTTTAAACTTTACTGACCTTTTTACACTTTCGATATACAGACTAGAAGCGCTTTTGATCTTTTTTCTACATTTGTTTTACAGTAGAGGAAGCATTTCAAGGGAAAAAAAGAAAAAAAAAGAAAAAGAAAACAATAATGAAAAAAAAAAAAAGCTCGCTACTCACTGCTCCGTTTTTCACTTCACAGACCTTTTCCATTCTTATTTTACAGACCGACAGTGCTATTAATTTTTCTATACAGACCTTTTACAGACCCTTCTCACTCTTAATATCCAGAACAACAGTGCTTTTCATTTTTCTATACAGACCTTTTACATTTTACAGAGCCTTTTCACTCTTAATATGCAGAACAACAGTGCTTTTCATTTTTCTATACAGACCTTTTACATTTTACAGAGTCTTTTCACTCTTAATATCCAGAACAGTGCTTTTCATTTTTCTATACAGACCTTTTACATTTTACAGAGCCTTTTCACTCTTAATATGCAGAACAACAGTGCTTTTCATTTTTCTATACAGACCTTTTACATTTTACAGAGCCTTTTCACTCTTAATATGCAGAACAACAGTGCTTTTCATTTTTCTATACAGACCTTTTACATTTTACAGAGCCTTTTCACTCTCAATAAGCAGAACAACAGTGCTTTTCATTTTTCTATACAGACCTTTTACATTTTACAGAGTCTTTTCACTCTTAATATGCAGAACAACAGTGCTTTTCATTTCTTCACTACCTTAACCTGTTACACTTGTCCCCTTCCCTCTCTTTCGGCCTCAAATCATCTTTCCTTTTTCCTGATTTTCTTTCTTCGTGTCTCTCCTTCCCGCTCCCTCTGTTTCATTTTTCCTCTCTTTCTCCCTCCCACTTCCTCTTCTTCCTTGTTTTACGTTCCTCTCTTGTTTTTCCTCCATTCCTCCATATTGATTCGCTTAGTTTACAGAGGTCAAGTTTTGCTGTATGCGTTACCCTCTCGCCCTTTACTTTACAGCTCCCTCGACAGTGCTAAAAGATGTAAGACTCCCGCTGTTTGTTATTTAGGCGCGCATTCTCAAATATGTTGGGGCTCGCACACCTATATTTGGTCAGGCTTTCGTAGGGGTTGTGTGTTAGTGTTTCCATGGGTAGTTTTGTGAGCCTGGTGATAGTTTGACGAGGCTTCTGCACGATGAATGTGATAAATACTCATGAGAACTACACATTAGAATTCATTGTGGCATTTGGAAGTGTTTATCGTGAGAGCTGAAAGGGTTTGATAATACTGTTATATATCGTTATGCACCCTGTAAGCACTTTATACAACCCTGATATAGACCATACAATACAAACAGACATTCTTTCGTTCATAACACGTTCATAGCATTCATAACACGTTCACATTCTTTTCATTTCATAACACGTTCATAGCAGACTTTATTTAATTCATAACACGTTCATAGCAGACATTCTTTCATTCATAACACGTTCATAGCAGGCATTCTTTTCATTCATAACACGTTCATAGCAGACATTCTTTCATTCATAACACGTTCATAGCAGACATTCTTTCATTCATAACACGTTCATAGCAGACATTCCCTCATTCATTACACGTTCATAACATTATTTCATTCATAACACGTTCATAGCAACATTCTTTCATTCATAACACGTTCGCAGCAGACGTATTCTCCTTACGTTCGTTCTACTAATAACATTCTTTCTCTAACACATTCATGAACATTAACACATTATTTCATTCATAACACGTTCATAAGCATTCATTCTTTTCATTACACGTTCATAGCAGACATTATTTCATTCATAACACGTTCATACCACATTCTCTTTCATTTACAATAATCTGTAGACATTCTTATTCCGCCACACGTTCATACCAGACTTTATTTAATTCATAACACGTTCATAGCAGACATTCTTTCATTCATAACACGTTCACATTCTTTCATTCATAACACGTTCATCGTTCTTATTTCATTCATAACACGTTCATAGCAGACATTCTTTCATTCATAACACGTTCATAGCAGACATTCTTTCATTCATAACACGTTCATAGCAGACATTCCCTCATTCATTACACGTTCATAGCAAACATTCTTTCATTCATAACACGTTCATAGCCGACATTATTTCATTCATAAAACGTTCATAGCTTCTTTTTCTTATTATTTTTCCTCTTTTTCGAGTATTGAGACTTTTGAGGTATTTATATTTATCTTCTTATTTCCTCAACTCTTACGTGAATTGGAAGGAAAATAAGTCTTGTCATTTCAAGTCTTATTATCAAAAGTTGGTTGTGGTTTTCTTTTCTTTTTTCATAATTATCTTCAGCGTTATTCTTTTTTCATGTCTTTTTCGCAGAGAGAGAGAGAGAATGACACACCCACACACACACACACACACACACACGCACGTATACACAACTTTGGAATTGAACTCAAAACATTGCCACCAAAGTTTATGAATTCGTAACTCTTGTTTTACGTTCCCGAAGTGTAAATTAATTCCACCTCGCTGATAAAAAAAGAGAGGATAAAATAAATAAATAAATAAATATACCGCAGCGCACCGCAAAACAAAGAAAAAAACAAGAACAACGAAAAAAACCCCCACGAGCATAATTTTTCCTTTCTAAATAATTAATCAGAAATAAACAAATCGGCTTTTCCTTTTTATTTATTTCCTCTTTCAAGCAACGAATACCCGAGGATAGAAAAATAATATATATAAAAGAATGAGCAACGAGGAACAGTTTTAATTCTGATATTTTGACGGACAATAGCGGTTTGCATATAAGTAGATTATAGAATGTTTTTATCTAGCATTTTTTTTCAGCGGTAGTATGTTCACTGAGGATTTGCATTGTTCAAAGTATATTTTTTTAGGCGTTCCATCAGCGCTCTGGTATTTTTTTTGGGGGGGTGATTATTCTGCCAAACGCGAATGTATGTAATTATTTTTTCAATGTCTCTCATGAAGTAGCGATTTATTTTTGCGGAATCCGTCAACTTTTTATGGTTTGTTGATATATTAGAGTGAGTGTGTGTGTGTTGGGGGGGGGGAGGGATATAAGAGTGTGTGTGTGTGGGAGGGGGGAGGAGGGATATTGTGTGTGTGGGGGGAGGAGGAATATTAGAGAGTGTGTGTGTGTGGGGAGGAGGGATATTATAGTGTGTGTGTGTGTGTATGTGTGTGTGTGTGTGTGTGTGTGTGTGTGTGTGTGTGTTATTATCCTTCCCCTCCAATCACTTCTAATATGTTCTTCCCTTCTTTTATTACTGTCTTCCCTCTCCCCTCCTCTCTCTCTCTCTCTCTCTCTCTCTCTCTCTCTCTCTCTCTCTCTCTCTCTCTCTCTCTCTCTCTCTCTCTCTTTCTCCTCATCTCTTTCTCTCTCTTCTCCCTCTTGTTCCATTTTTCATCTCCTCCCTCCTTCATCTTCTTTTCATTCTCTCATTCTTCGCTCCCTTCGTTGGACTATTTATTTTTTCTCATCTTCCTCGCATCCTTATCCTTTTTTTTTAGATTAGTTTCACAGCGAAGTCTGGTCCATGTTTCGCCGCGTAAAAATATGTTGATAAAAAAAAGCGCGTAAAAGTTGGTTGAGGAAGTGAAAATTGCGCGAGATACGGCTTGCTTGCGCGTAAAAAAATAAAGTTGTCTTGGGAAGGAAAATATTGATGCGTGAATGATGATGATATACTCTCTCTCTCTCTCTCTCTCTCTCTCTCTCTCTCTCTCTCTCTCTCTCTCTCTCTCTCTCTCTCTCTCTCTCTCTCTCTCTCTCTCTCTCTCAAGTTGTTTTTGCCTCATTTTCCATCACTTATTCACTTTCTCACTCTGTTATTCACCTATTCATTCATTCATTCATTCATGCATTGTCAGTCAGTCAGTCAGTCAGCCAGTAATTTTTTTTCTTTTTTTCTTCTTTCTTCTTTATTTTCTATTCACTGACTCACAAACACACATCCCCCCTACACACTCCCCCTCCCCCATCCCCCACACCTGTAGCCCCCTCACACGCACCTGTCCTCATTAGCCAGCAGGTGTTAAGGTTACGCGGACAACGTCAGATGACCCCCACCTCCCCTTCCACCCGTGACAGTAACCCCCCCTCCCTTTACGCCCCTCCCCTCTCCCCCACCAGGTGTTCACCTAATGAATCTATGCCTTACCTGCCGTTCGCTCACCTGTGGCTTTCTAATTAACAAAGATGGGCGGAGGAAAGCGCGGTGGGAGGACGTAAAAAAAAAAGTGTTGGATAATGAGGAGGAGTAATGAGAGGAAGGAGATAATGAGTGATGGAGGGGGGGGGGAGGGAGGGAGGGAGCTTTGCCTTAAGATGAATGGTGATAGATTATAATGAAGGGTGAGTATTATGGTGATGGTGATAGTAATGAGGGTAATGAAGATGGGGTGGTGATGGTGATTAATACACTACTACTACTACTACTACTACTACTACTACTACTACTACTACTACTACTTTTCCCTCTCCTTTTCCCTTTCTTTTTCCTCTTTTTTTCCCTCTCCTTTTCCCTCTTCTTTTTCCTCTTTTTTTCCCTCTCCTTTTCCCTCTTCTTTTCCCTCTCTTTTTCCCTCTCCTTTTCCCTCTCTTTTTCCCTCTCCTTTTCCCTCTCCTTTTCCCTCTTTTTTTCCCTCTTCTTTTCCCTCTCTTTTTCCCTCTCCTTTTCCCTCTTCTTTTCCCTCTCTTTTTCCCTCTCCTTTTCCCTCTCCTTTTCCCTCTTTTTTTCCCTCTTCTTTTCCCTCTCTTTTTCCCTCTCCTTTTCCCTCTCCTTTTCCCTCTTTTTTTCCCTCTCCTTTTCCCTCTCCTTTTCCCTCTTCTTTTCCCTTCTTCTTTTCCCTTCTTCTTTTCCCTTCTTCTTTCCCCTCTTCTTCCCCTTCTTCCCCCCTCTCCCTCTAACCCTATTTTTCCCTTCCCTTTCCCTTCTACTACTACTACTTTTATTAATACCATCAGGAATAAAAGTAATAATAATGAGGATGATATTATAAAGTTTGCATTGACGTGAAAGTTGAGATGAAAAGATGAAAAGTTTTTTACACGTTGAGGAAGAAAAAACTTATCCTATCAGTACTCTCTCTCTCTCTCTCTCTCTCTCTCTCTCTCTCTCTCTCTCTCTCTCTCTCTCTCTCTCTCTCTCTCTCTCTCTCTCTCTCTCTCTCTCTCTCTCTCTCTCTCTCTCTCTCTCTCTCTCTCTCTCTCTCTCTCATTCAGGTGACGCGTCAGAAAGAGTAACTCGATTTAAAGGCAAAAAATTGAATTAGTAGCAATTTTTCAACGAACTCTGAATCGTGGCTGTGGTTGTGAGGAAGAGGGAAAGAAGAGGGGAAGGGGAAGAAGAGGGGAGGAAGAGGGGTGGAAGAGGTGGAAGAAGAAGGGGTGGAAGAGGGGGAAGAAGGGGGGAAGAAGAGGTGGAAGAAGAGGGGAAGAAGAGGTGGAAGAAGAGGGGAAAGAAGAGGTGGAAGAAGAGGAGAGGAAGAAGGGGAAGAAAAAAGGAAAGCAATGGCGAGGAAGAGGATAGAGAGGAGATGAAAGGGGAAGACAAGATGAAAGAAGAGGGGAAGAGAGTGGAAAGGAGAGAATGAAGAGGGGAAAGTGAGGGGAAAGAAGGGGAAGTTAAGAGGAAGAAAGAGTGAGAGAGCGAGGGGAAGAGATGAGAGAAGAGAGGAAGGTGAACGGAAGGACGAAGTGAAAGAGAGGGGAAAGCGAGAGGAAAGAAGAGGTGGAGGGAGAGAGGAAAGATGAAGGAAGGGGAGAGGAAAGGAGAGGAGAAGGCGAAGGGAAGGATAAGGGGAAGTCGAGAGAAATAGAAGAAGGAGAAGAAACGAAAAAAAAGAGAGGAAAGAGAATGAAAAGTGAGGGGAAAGAAGAGAGAAATAGAAGAAAGGAAAGAAGAAGAGGGAGAAAGAAGGGAAGGGATAGGGGAAGGCCTGAGGATAAGAGAGAGAGAGAGAGAACACGAACACTCTCCGGAGACACATTAGCTCGAGAAATGGTCCGAAATATGAGGTTCGAAGCAAGAAATATGAGACTGTTTCACACTTTGGGAGAGTGAACCTTAGTCTGTCCTGCCTGGGGTGGGGGGTGGGGGGGTAGAGGGACGGGAGTGGGAGGGGAAGGAGATTAAAGGAGAGGAGAGAGAATAGGTTAGTCGGGAGGGGAGGGGAGGGGAAGAGGAGGAGAAGAAAGTAGATGGAATAGAAGGAGACGGAAGGAAAGGAAGGGAAAGGGAAGAAAGGAGAAAAAGAGGGAATGGATGAAGAGGAAATAAGGAAGGTGGGGAAGGGGTGGGAGGGGAAGAGAAAGGAAGTGAAAGAAAGGAGAGAAAGGAGACTGAATGGAAGAGGAGGAAAAAATAAAGAGAAAAAGGGGAAGGAAAGGAGATGGAAAGTAAGGGTATGAAAGGAAATGGAACGGAAGGAGAGGAAAATAGAGGAAATAGGAAAGTAATGGAAGGAGAGGCAAAGGAAGGGAGGGGAGAGAAAAGAGAGAGAAGGGAAACACTAGATGAATTAGTAGAAGAAAGGAAAAGATGAAGAGGAGGAGAAGAGGAAGGGAGAAGGAAAGGAATGAGAGGCGAAGGAAGGGAAGGGTAAGGAGGGGAAAGGAGGGAAGGGAAAACTTTTTATAGGCAAGTGAAAAAGAGGGAAAAAGATAGCTACCCCTTGAAATAAAAATGAGGGAGAGGGAAAAAGAGGGCAAGGGAAGAAGGAGAGGAGAGGAGGAAGGGATGGAGAACGAGAGAGAAATTAGCTTTTTTTGACCGAAGGAGGGGAGAAGGGATGGAGGAAGAGGTGTTATAGGAGGAGGAAGAGGAGGAGGAGAAGGGGGTTTAAAAGGGAGATGAGAGGAAGAGGAAGGGAAGGGGAGGAGTAACGAAGGGGAAGAAGGAAAACAGAGAGAATAGTGGAAAGAGGAAGGGGAGTAAATATGCATAGGAAGAGAAGGGATGGATATGAAAGAGAGAGTGAGAAAGGAAGAAAGGAAGGGCGGGTAAAGGAACTAAAGGAAAGGAAAAGGAAGGGAAAGGGATGGGAAAGGAAGGTAAAAGGAAGGGAAGGGAAATGAAGATAGAAAGAGAATGGGAAGGAAAATTAAGTGAGGAAATGAGGGGATGAGAGAGAGAGAGAGAGAGAGAGAGAGAGAGAGAGAGAGAGGTAGTCTGAAATGCAGTAGAGAAGAAAGTTGCGTTTTTGCTGTGAGGAAGATCTCGTTTCAATAAGGGGAAGAGGAGGAGGAGGAGGAGGAGGGGAAAACTTCAGGGAGGGGAGCCAGCTAGGTTTTCAAGGGGAAGAGTATACTAGGGAAAAGGGGAAGAGGAAGAGGAAAAGGAAGAGGTGGTGTCGCTGGTGGGGGAGGGGGCGGGGCGGGCAGAGGAGAGGGGAATGTATTACACTAAGAAAAGACCAATTGATGAAAAGTAAAACCGATATGAAAAGGAAAAGGAAAGGAAGATTAAACAAGTGATATAAAAGGAATGCATTAGGATAGGAAAAAGAGAGAAGAAGAGGAGGAGGAGGAGGAGGAGGAGGAGGAGGAGGAGGAGGAGGAGGAAAAGACTAATTGTTAAGTGAAAAGATTGAGAAAGAGAACAAGAAAAGGATAATGAAGGAGAAGGCATTGGACAAGGAAGAAATAAAATTGTAAAAAGGGGAAAGATTAAAGAAAGGGAAGGAGAAAGGAGGAGTAATGAAATGAGATAAAGAGGAACATTAGACAAAGGAAAAGAGGAATTTGTAAAAAGGGGAAAAAAGATTAAGAAAGGGAAGAAGAAAGGGTTAAGGGGTAATGAAGAAAAGGGGATCATCATTAGACAAGAAAAAGATGAATTTGAGGAGAGGATTCTGAAATAAGGGAATTGAGTTGAAGATAAAGAAAAAAAAGTGCAGATCTTTTAGTTAAGAAATAGAGAGAAAAGAATATCAGATTAAAAGAGACGAAAGGATTTTTTTAGTTGAGAAAAAAAAACTCAAATATAAACAAAAGGAAAGATGATTTTAGTCAAGAAAGAGAAAAAAAATGAAGAATAGGAAGAAGAAAAGGAGGAGTAAAGAACTATAACAAAGAAGAGCATTAGAGAAGAACAAGATGAAATGGAAGAAAGAGGAAGAGGATAAGAGATGAGAGAAGAAAGAAGGAGAAAAAGTAACGAGATAAAAGTAAGAAATAGACAAGAAAAATATGAACTGGAAAAAAAGGATAAAAAAATAAGAAAGAGAATAGCAAAGGAGGAGTAAATAAATGAAGTAAAGGAAAAGTATTAGACAAGGAAGAAAGGAAAAAAAAAGGAAAAATAAAGAAAGAAAAGTAACGAAATAAAAGGAAAAAATAGACAAGAAAATTATGAAATGGAAAAAAAATGAAAAAAAATAAGAAAGGGAAAAACATTATGAAAAGAAAGAGGAAAAAAGGAGTAAAGAAATTAAATACAAGAGAAAAATAGACAATGAAAAGACAAATTACTACAAAAAGGGAAAATATCAAGAAAACGAGGAGGAAATTGAAAGGGTAAACAATTGTAATAAACGGGAAAATAAACCGTATGAAAGAGGGGAAAGTGGAGGTAATTCAAAGTGAGGGGAAACAGATGCTTGGAATTTAGGATGGAGGGGAAGAATGAGGGAATATTGAGTCTAATGGGGAGGAAGGGGAAGAGATAGGAGTATACGAATGTGATAAAGGGGAATATAGAATGTGTAAATGAGGAAAATGGATGAAGAGGAAGTAAGGAGAGTGGGAAAGGGAAAGGGAGGGGAGGAGAAAGGAAGTGAAAGAAAGAAGAGCAAGGAAAACGAATGGAAGAGGAGGAAACAATAAAGGGGGAAAGGGGAAGGAGAGGAGAGGGGAAAGCGAGAAACATCAGAATAAAGTGGAAATAAGAGAGAATGATTATGGGCAGTTTGGGATGAGTGAAGAGGAGTAGAGAGAAAAGGGAGATAAAACGAGTGTGATAAATGAAAGACACGAGAAACGGATGAACGGAGGAACTTGAGACTTAAGAGAAATAGACGGAGAAGATTCTGAAGTGAGGAAAGAAAAGGAAAGATGAAGTTTGTTTTGAATTGCGAAAGAGAAAAACAGAAACAAAACTAGACCAAAAGTCGAAAGGAAGGAAGGAGATGTTTTTTGAGTCGAGAAAGAGAAAGGAAAAAGGAAAATCAGACTGAAAGAGAAGGAAGGAAAGGCGATTTTTTTTGTGTTGAGAAGGAGAGCGAAAAATAAAACTAAAACTAAACTGGAAGAGAGGAAAGGAAAGTTAATTTTGAAATCGAGTTTTTTCTGAGTTGAGAAATAAAAATAGAAATACAAAAATAGAAAAGAGAAAAGAAAAGCAAACACACGCAGAGAGAAAAGAACGTAGTGCAAGATTTTGAGATTAGGTAAAGAAACAGGTGATTTTTTTTAGTTAAGGTAAACAAATAGATAGGTTCAGGGAGAGAGAGAGAGAGAGAGAGAGAGAAGGAAGAGAAGGAGGAGGGTAAGAAGGGAAGGGGGGAAGCTGCTGTAAGGCGATAGTGACCAAGAACGCAAGTGAGAGGAAGAGAGAGGAAGCGAGGGGAGTAATGGGGAAGCATGAGTCAGTGTTATCTTCCCATAGCATACACCCACTCCCCTCCCCTCCCCTCTCCTCTCTCCTCCCCATCCCATCTCATCTCTCTTACCTCCTTCTCTCTCTCCCTCCCTTCCTCTCTCCTCATCTTCACGTATTTCCTGCGGCAAGAATGGCCATAAGAGGAGGAGTAAAGAGGGAGAGGAAGAATGGAGGGAAGGAGGGAGGGGGGAGGGAGGGAGGGATGGAGGGAAGGAGGAGGAATATGGAAGGAAAACTCTTAATGCGGGAAAATAATAAACCTTGTTAGTATGCAAAACAGCACGCACGCACGCACACACACACACACACACACACACACACACACACACACACACACACACACACACACACACACACACGTTCAGGCATATGCAATTTAGATAAAACTTCGAGATATTTTTGGGAATATTTGAGATAAAAAGTATGAATCACAGCCTGGGGAAAAGTATATATATGTACACACACAAACACACACACACACACACACACACACACACACACACACACACACACACACACACACGCACACACGCACATAAATCGACGCTATCAAGTACACATAAATATTTGTTCTGATATTTATTTATTCATGCATCACACTAACATACATACATACATACATATATACATACACATATACATCCATCCATCCATACATACATACACACGCACAAAAATACAGATATGACACTGTACATCAAGCCACGAAACGTATTGAAAGGCAAACAGTAATACTTTTTCCCTCTATTTATCTTTAATCTATATATTTATGAACAGTTATTTGCATATTTATTCATCTGTAGATCTGCCTATCTGATTGTGTATCTATCTATCTATCTATCTAGCTGTATTTCTTTTTTTTCCATTAGTTCATCCTCGTTTTTTTTGTTTCTTTCTGCCTTTCATTCTTTCTTTCTTCATGTATTTATCAGCATTATTATTTTACCATCTATCTATCTATCTATCTTTCTCTTTCTTTGCTCCATTAATTCCTTCTTACTTTCTCTTTTCTTGCTTTCCTTCCTTCTATGTTTATCTTTTCGTATTTATCATTTTCTCTCCTTAACCTAAGTCTACTCTTTCTTTATTTTCATTCTTTCTTTCTCCATGTATTTATCACCATTATTATTTTAGCATCTATCCTTCTATCTATCCTTTCTTTCTTTTCTCTATTAACTCCTTCTTACTTTCTCTTTTCTTGCTTTCCTTTCTTCTATGTTTATCTTTTCGTATTTATAATTTTCTTTCTTTAACCGCGTTTACTCTTTCTCCCAATCTATCATCTCAAATTCATTCACTATTTCCTCCCCCTTTTTTTACACAAGTTACCCATTTTCTCTAGCTATTCATCTCTCAACTCATTTATAATATTCTCTTTTAAACACAAGTCTACCCTCTCTATCCTTCACCTCATTTACAATTTACATTTTTTAGCCGAGTCTCCCCCAAGAGCGCTCCGTTTTCCCGCGTGTTGGCAGCAGCGGCCCCATTAACATAGTATTGGTTGTCCCCGTTGAGTAAGCGAGCGTCTGACCGCCAGCAATTACTTGGCGGGACAGACTATGAAATACTGAGCCATTTGTTACATTCCTGGCGCCTCCTGAGAGAGAGAGAGAGAGAGAGAGGGAGAGAGGGAGAGATAAAACCCGACTCTCGCGTTCACCTTTCCTCCTAACTAACTCAATGAAAAAAGAACAAACAACGCCTGAAAAAAATGTTGTTAATCCAATAACCTTAATTTATAGCCTGTCCCTCCTCCTCCTCCTCCTCCTCTTCCTCCGCTTCTTCTTTTTCTTCCTCTTTCTCCTCCTCTCATCCTTGTATTTCCCTTGATACTCTTACATTTTCTTCTTCATTGCGTCTTTTTTTTCTCTAGTTCCTCCTTTTTTCCTTCTTTTATTCTCTGTTTTTCTTTTCACTCCAACGTTCACTCTTATATTTTCTTTATCCTCCTTCTTTTTCTCTTTCTTTTCCTCTCTTTTCTCACTCCTGCTTTTCCCTTTTCTGTGTCTGACTCTCTCCTTTTCTTTCTCTTCTGCTCTTTTCTCTCATTTCTATTTTTCCTTCTTTTCTTTGTTTTCCTCTTTTCTGTTGCATCTTAATTTTCTTCAACCTTATTCTCTCTTTCTCTTTCTTCCTTAACTACTTTCTCTTTTTTCACTCTCTCTCCCTTGCTCTGCCTTTCTTCAACTTTCTCTCCTTCTCTCCTTCCTGCATACACATTCCATTTTCACTCTCTCTCTCTCTCTCTCTCTCTCTCTCTCTCTCTCTCTCTCTCTCTCTCTCTCTCTCTCTCTCTCTCTCTCTCTCTCTCTCTCTCTCTCTCTCTCTCTCTCTCTCTCTCTCTCTCCTCCCCATATTCTTCCCTAGAGTGCCTGCCATCTCCCCTCTCCCATAACTTCTCCCCACGACCTCCATAGCTTTTAGAATCCTCTCCCCTCTCTCTCCTCTCCCCAGTAAGCATCTCCCAAGCTCTCCCTACTCTCCCTATCTTTGCAGTCTCTTCCTTCTTTCCTTCCTCTCTTGACTTAATCTTGTTTATTGTATTTTATCCTACTTCCATTTTTCCTTCTTTTCTCTTAATTTCTTTAGGATCCGAATCTTTTTAATTGTCTCGTCTCTACCTTCCTCATTTTCCTCTCCTTTTTGCGCATCCTCCTCTTCCTCCTCTTCTTTTTCCCTATCTTCTCTTCCTTTACCTTCTACATCCATCAGGACATCACTTACCTACTTGCCTTCCTTCTTTCCATCATCATTTCTCCTTCTCATCTCCCTTCCTTGCATCCCTCTCTCTCTCCCTCATCTCAATTTACTCATCATCCTTACTCGGTTTCCATCTTTTCCCTTACAACCACTTCTTGCATCTCCTCCTCATCCTCTACCTTTTCCTCCTCCTCCTTCTTCTTCTTCCTCTCTCCTCCTCTCCCTCAGCATCAGTACAAAACCAACAATACCTAACACCTGTACTTTTCACCTGCCCGCCATAAATATTGGGCGCGGGCAGAGGGGAGCCGAGGGACCCGAACTAGGCCTATTCGCTTAGCCGTGGGGAGAGGGGAGAGGCTCGCTTATTGTGCCTATAGATCATACCGAGGCCTCTTATCTCTCAATGGGGAGAAAAAATGAGGGTGGGAGAGAAGAGGGGAGAAGAGGAGATAGAAGGAGAAGCAACAAGAGGACAAAGTGGCCGTAGGGGATGTCGTATATTTTAGTTCAGCCGTAAATTTAGGCGTAAAGGGAATAGTTGAGTGAGGGCTTTCCATGCATACACAAAGAAGATGTTTTTTGTGTTTTTCATTATGGTTTGGAAATTTCCGTATATCTTCAGACTTTTCGATCCGGCATATGACCACAGATGTTGCGCCGACTAATCGAGACTGTCCAACTTCAGACTTATAGGTAAACTTAAAACTTGCAGGGAAAAAAAGTCAAACGGGTAGAAGGTAATTGAGGACTTTCATGCGGACTCAAGGAAGCTGTTTTTGTGTTTGTGTTTTATTATGATTTGGAAATTTTCGTTTATCTTCAGACTTTTCGGTAAATTTTAAAACTTATAAAAAATTTTTTTAAACGGGCAGAAGACAATTGAGGAGTTTCATGCGGACTCAAAGAAGATGTTTTAGTGTTTGTGTTTTATTATGATTTGGAAGTTTTTGTGTATCTTCAGACTTGTCGGTAAATCTTTAAACTTGTAGAAATGAAAAAGAAAAACAAACTGGCAGAAAACGATTGAGGGCCTTCCATGCAGTCACGAGGAAGCTGTTTTTGTGTTTATATTTTATTATGATTTGAAAAAGCTTCCGTATATCTTCAGACTTGTCGGTAAATTTTTAAGCTTGTAGAAATGAAAAAAAAAAAAAAAAATCAAACGGGCAGAAAACAATAGAGGACTTTCCATGCAGACACGAGGAAGATGTTTTTGTGTTTTTCATTATGGTTTGGAAGTTTCTGTATATCTTTAGACTTTTCCGTGAACTTTATACTTGAAGGAGAGAAAGAATGAATGCCCCGGAACAACAATACCGATCATCCATCTCTCTCTCTCTCTCGTGTCTTCCGTTTAACTTTACACGGGAAACGAAACTTGCGAACAAAAGCAATTCAGAAAGAAATAAGGGAAGAAAAAAACCCCCATGGAGCCACTACCAGACGGAGAAACAAACACACAAACGAACATACATCTCTTATAACAATTGTGAAGCGATTAGTAAAGAGACAATTTGGGATGGATAGTTGGACAGGCTCTTGTTGCTGTTGTTGTTGTTGTTGTTGTTGTTGTTGTTGTTGTTGTTGTTGTTGTTGTTGTTGTTGGTGGTGGTGGTGGTGGTGGTACTGTTGTTGTTGTCTTTCTAGGTCTTGTTACGCCGCCTCGTCTCGGAATCTGCGCCCAGTGAGAAAAGTTACATAGCTTGGTTCTACGAGAGAGAGAGAGAGAGAGAGAGAGAGAGAGAGAGAGAGCGAGAGAGAGTGAGAGTGAGAGCGTGAGAGAGAGAGGTGAGTGTGTGCACAAGAATCGATGACACGAACGAACGCTGTGCCTCCATGTCTTCAACGTGTGACACAGACGCAGCGCCCAGACGTTAAGTTAAAGGGACGTTGTGAGCCAGGCCGGCAACTTGTAGCACAGAGAGAGAGAGAGAGAGAGAGAGAGAGAGAGAGAGAGAGAGAGAGATTTATACCTACCTCCCTACCTTCCTTCCTACTTTGTCAAATCGAAGGTCTATATACATTTCCTGAGTACACAAACATGCCGACTTTGGTTTATTGTTTGATTAAGTGTTGGGGTATCTTCAAACACATGACTTTTTTTTTTTTTTTTTTTACAGAAGAGGAGTCAGTTCAAGGGCATAAAAAAAAGGTAACAAGTGTGAAAAAAGAGTTAGAGTTAGAGTTAGAGTTAGAGGAGTGGCCGAAAGATAGGTCAATTTCGGGGAGAGGTGTCCTGATACCCTGCCAGAAACTTGTAGCAAATATCCACACAGAGAAAGCTCACGTTGGCAAATAGGAAAGCTCTTTAATATGGAAGCTTATAGGAATTGACTGATAGGATGGTTTAGGGTGCATGGGGATCAAGATAGACGGGGAATACCTTATACCAACCTTAGATTCATAGATGACATACTCTTATAAGGTGATTCTGAGTAAAACCTGCAGAGAATGATTGATTAACTAAACAGAGAATGTCAAAAAGATAAAAAAGGAGATAAAGCTGCAGTGAATGATTGATTAACTAAACAGAGAAAGTCAGGAAGATAAAAAAAAGAGATAAAGCTCTAGTGAATGATTGATTAACTTAACGGAGAAAGTCAGAAAGATAAAAAGAGATAAAGATAGAAAGAGATAATACGATTTACAGCACATTCATTCATACTTTCTTTACGGTAATACTTCCAGCGCTTTCACTCATACATTCCTTACGATAATATTCCCAGCACAAACATTCATACATTCCTTACGACAATATTCCCAGCACATACATACATACATACATACATACATGCATTCCCTACAGCAATATTTCACGTCATGAGCTGGAAGAAAACATAACACTACTAATTAACCTGAGAAGCACACCTGTTTACGGCATCACTTAAAACGTATGACAGAAGTAAAACCAAACGTAAACGGGCGAACGTAAACTCCTTAATGACTGTAGTAAAAAAAAACAAAAAAAAAACATATGCATCTCAAGGTTACATACACGTTGGCAACCGGTCCGCTCCTATAGCCCACTTTAATACAATGCAAGATAACACACGAACGTAAACTCACTTATGACTGAAGTAAAAAAAGATGCAATTAAAGATAAGATTCACGCAGGCAACCAGTCCTCTTCTTATGTCAGTTTTAGACTATGCAAGATAATACATAAGGTTAAAGCAAAATAGTATGGTTATGGCAACACTGTCAGTCAAAACCTCTTCCTTTCATACCTTTTCTATGGTAAAGGAAACCGCTCAATGACAACAAAGAAAGAGAGAAAAAAAAGCCCTTTAATCGATGATCCTGGAAAATCAAACCTAAGGAAAAGCCAGAAGAGAGGTCAGCTTTTTCTTTTTTGTCTGGTAACACTGATCAAGGTGGTCGATGGGCTCTGGGTGGCAACACTGCACCAAGTCGTGAGGAAAAGTGCGGTGTTAGCGAAACGGAAAGAGAAAGACGGAAAAAGAAACACAAAAAAGGGTAAGGGAAAAAGATGTGACAGCGAGTAAAAGACGAAGAATAATGGGGTGGAAAAAATGCCGATTTGACCCAAAGTGATAATTAGTGAAATGAATCATGTGTGTGTGTGTGTGTGTGTGTGTGTGTGTGTGTGTGTGTGTGTGTGCGTGTGTGCGACAGAGACAGACACAGAGAGAGAGAGAGAGAGAGAGAGAGAGAGAGAGAGAGAGAGAGCACTAGAGATTTGCATTCAGGGAGCAAACAGGCATAATCAGAAAGCTAAACATTAAGAAAGTTTTATGTACAAACTTGTAAGAGCTAATAAAGTAAGACTAAGAGGATTAATAACAACGATAGTAGCAGTATTAGTAGTAGTAGTAGTAATGGTAATAATAACTGCAATATTCCACACACCTGAGCTTTCCTTAATCAGGCTTACGGCGCGCAGGTGTAAAGCGTCGCACGAGGTCTTTGAGTCGCAAATTAAATCAGAAATGGTTCTTCTTATTACCTGTTGAGGCCCCAGCGCGGGTGATGAGCGCCGGGCATGCAGGTGTAAACAGGTGGAGGGGGCGTCTTTGTGTGTGTGTGTGTGTGTGTGTGTGTGTGTGTGTGTGTGTGTGTGTGTGTGTGTGTGTGTGTGTGCTTGTGTGTGTGTCTCGCTTTCTCGGGATTAGAGCGACTTACCAGCATCTTCTTACCTCCCTTTCTCTCTCTCTCTCTCTCTCTCTCTCTCTCAATAGAAAAAGAAAGAAAGAAAGAGTTTGCCTGCGGAGAAGAGAAAGGGAAGAGGATAAAGGAAGGAAAGGGGGGGGGGGGTCGAGATGGGGAGAGAAAGGGCGAGGAGGAGAAAGGGAAAGAACAAAAGGCGCCGGGCGGACTCTCGGCTTCCTTCCTTTTCTCTCTCTCAAGGAAGAAGAATAAAAAGTTAAGAAAGAAGAGAAGGAAAAAAATAATGAAAACTTTCCTCTTGCGGTTATAATGGAAAATGGTGAAGAGATTGTTAAGTTTGCCGTGGTTGCTTTTTTTATTATTATTGCTATTATTATTATTATTATTATTATTATTATTATTATTATTATTATTATTATTATTATTATTATTATTGCTACTACTACTACGACTACTACAACTACTACTACTACTACTACTACTACTACTACGACCACCACCACCACCAACCCCACCCCCCACTTTCACCACCACCACCACCGCCATCACCACCCCTCCACCACCATCACCACCACCTATAACCACACTCAAATTTCCCATTATCGTCTTTTCAGAGCCGTGATGAAGCAGGCCACGTAAGATTCCAGGACAGACAGACAGGCAGAGAGAGGCAGACGCGCAGGACACAAGAGGAAGAGGAGGCGGAGCGGCGAGACCAATAAGGAACTCGAGGATAAAGAGAGAAAGCGAGGCGGAGGCGGCGAACAAGAATGGACAAAGTTATAATACTCAGACACACACGATAAGCAGAGAACGTTGCGCTAAGCCTTCCTCCTCGCCCTGCCCTTCCCTTTGCTAAGCTCCTCCACAGCGGCAACTTTCTGGCCAGCCGCTGAACGAGGCCAAAAAGTGAGAGAGCCAGTAAGCGCATGACCGGCCAAAAGGGGATTAGGGTCAACAGGTGAGCGGCCAACAGGGAGATTCGGTCAAAAAAAGGTGTTGCCGTTAAGAAATTTTGGCCAACGTGTCTTCTGGCCAAGTGGAGGTGACTGGGCCAACAGGTGATTCGGGTCAACAGGTGTGTGGCCAACAGTGAAATTCTGGCAAATGAAGGTGGCGACCTTAGAAATTTTGGCCAATAAGAGGTGACTGGGACAACAGGAGGTGACTTGGCCAACGAATGATCTTTGAAACAGGTGATTCTGGTCAAGAGGTGAGTGGCCAACGGGGAAATTTGGTCAAAAAAAGGTGTGGCCATTAAGAAATTTTGACTATCGCGTTTTGTGGCCAAGTGGAATTTTTGGCCATAAGGTGACTGGGCCAAGGAATGAAACTTTGCAACAGGTGATACTGGCCAACAGGTAAATGGCCAACAGGAACACTTTGACCAACAGGTGACTCTAGTAAACACGTGACTTTGACCAACAGGTGAAGTCTCTCGGTTGCAGACTCACCACCACCATCACTACCGTCACCACCACTACCACCGCCGCCGCCCTCACCACCACCTCCCCTGACCCAGATCCCGCGGCCTCGTGCTGGGGATAAACACCAAAGACATAACGATCGATGCAAGTTCAATACTGACTCCATACTTGATCCGGTGATATGGTGATATGTTCGAGGGTTGAGTAATGAATCGTACGTTCACATCTATGCACAAAACCTATGCAGATACAGACACACCCCACACGGATTTACGAGAATAACACTTAAGAGGAACAATCATTACTGCGTTTATATTCCAGTGATTTGGAAGTGTTTGTTTATGCTCTTGGATAACATTTTATATATATACGTTGACCGATAAGTGCCCAAAACAAACATAAAACTATCGTGAACTTTTTTTCCCATCTGGAGACCCAAAGCAACGCGCCGTGGCCTTGGAAAAACGAACAAACAAGCAAAACAAACATAAATAAACAGACGTGTTGAGTCGTGAATGTGACGTGTCTCTTCGTGTATAAGGAAAAGGGGAAACCAATGTGTATAAAATTCCTGTGTTGCGACTTTCTGCCGTGCTGGAATTCCCTCTTCTTCCCTTCCCCTTTCCCCTCTTCCAACACTGAAAGAATATAAGGAAAAAATATAAAAGAGATGCAAACTTGACTATGTATCTGTGATGGATGAAAAAGACGACTGGAACTACACTATTCGTCTGTGAAGGCTTCGTTGGTTCAAGACTGTGAGGCAACGGTGCAACCTCCGCTTCGAACTGCAAACGAAACACACCCGAAGCATTTTTCCGCCACTCCTCCGCTACTGTTGTCCATTCGAAGCTCCGGAGCGGGAAACACACGCGCACTGAAGCCTTTTTTGTAAGCACGTAATGAATGTCGACGCTTCGGACAGCAGAGGGAGAGAAAAAGGACAAGAAATGGAGTTAAATTGTCAACATTTTCGAGTGACGGAACGAAATTCACTTTGAAGCTTCGAATGAACCGTTTTTGCTTGTCTACTCTGAACGCCAAAATAAACATCGTATTCGGAAGTGTCCCTGTAAACACCTGCTTCGAAACGCCGGACGAAACACAAATTGAAGCACTTTTTTTAAGGTAGCGATTAATCAAGAAATTAAACTTTGGAATTGTGTGACTGAGGACGAGGAGAAGGTGAATAAAATAATGAAGTAATTAACAGTGACAGCAATAAACGGAAGAACAGGCGATGAGAACTGAAGATTAAAAAATAAATAGGAAAGATAAAAATAAATACGTAAATGGGAAGTGGAAAATGAATTAGGATTTTGAGGTCACTTAAAAAAAATGGAAACTCCCTTACCATAGTGAAAGGAAAAATGGGAGAATATTGAAAGTATTGATATAAAAAGATAAATAAAAATGGTGTTGATGAGAGGACGGAAGTAAGACATAAAAAAATTAAAAGAAGGAAGAGTGAAAGACAAGGTAAAGCGTAATAAGAAAGAAATTGGTGAATGTAAAATGTGAAAATTGAAGAACTTTTAAAGAGTGTTAGAGACGAAAATCATAAACTGTTGGAAGTGAAGGTAAAGCAATAAATAGAGAAATAAAAATAGACATTGAAAAGTGGAAAATGAAGACTGGAAAGCTAAAATGTCGTACTGAAAAATGATATATTGGACACAAGTGAATGAAAACTTTTAAAATCGAACGTAAAACAATTATAGAAGAAGAAAAACAGACATTGTAGAAAGGACACGAAGACTGAAAGGTGAAAGTACTGTATGGAAAAAAAATAAGGAAAGAAAAAGTAAAGAAAAAAAGATATAAGAAAGAGCAAGGGAGCGAAAGGGGAACTTGTCTGAACGGAGGAAAAAATCGTGGAAGGAAAAATGTCCCTCGCTAAAAATTGAGTCAGACGCGGAAGGAAAAAAAAAAAAAAAAAGAGAAAGAGTATTAAAAAAACGTGTGAAGGGAGACTGAAGTAAACGTAACGAGTGAAGTGACAAGAAGGGAAGAAAGTGGAGAGAACCTCAACCTTAAGAGAGAGAGAGAGAGAGAGAGAGAGAGAGAGAGAGAGAGTGAGAGTGAGAGGAACAACAAAATATACAAAAAGCTTTCAGAAACAATAAATAATTAGGAAAAACGAGAAACAAAAAAGAGTAAGCGAGGAAAACCCCCCCACTTCGTGAACAGTAAATAATATAAAGAGGAAAGCGAGATAAAGGACGAAGGGGAAGAGAGAAAGAGAAAATAAGATAAAAACGAAAATAAGGAAGAGAAACAGAAGTAGTGGTAAGCAATAACAATAATAATAAAGAAAGCGAAGGTGAAGAAAAGAACATTGATAAAGAAAAGACAGCGAAGAAAGAAAGAAAACAAAATAGTGAAAGAAAAGGAAAACAAAGAACACACAAACAAAAAAACAACTAAAAACAACAACAAACCATTAAATAACTAGAAAAAAAAACAAGAAAATAAAACAAAAAAAATCGAAAAAAACTTAGATAACTCAAAATCGCAAAAAAAAAACATAACTTAGAAAAATCATCAAAGTCTAAGATAGAAAACCTCGGAAAACACCCGATCGAAGAAAACAAAACAAAAAACAAACTAAATTAAAAGAAAACAAAACCAGAAAACACCCAAATCAAACCCAAACCTAACCCAACAACCTCCCATACCCCACCTCCCCACACCGCCACCATGCCGCATACCCCCACCATGGAATCCGGCACGGGCAGCGGCGGCGGCGGTAAGCTGAACGGCCGGACCATTCGCCGCAAGCCCCGACTGATGCGCTCCGAGAATGTGAGCGAGCACGGATCTGGCTGGGACTCGATCATCCGGGAGTCCCTGCTGCAGATCGCGTGGCCCATCTCAGCGAGCCTCAACGCCGAAGACTCCATGTACATCCGCTCTGCTACTGGTACCGTCGCTATAAGGTAAGAATGAGCTCGTTATTGATAGATAGATAGATAGATGAGACGCAGATAGGGAGAGAAAGAGACAGATATATAGGTAGTCAGATTGTGTGTTATTTAGATAGATAGATTGATAGATACGTAGATAGATAAAAATATAGAAAGGTAGATAAATGGATAGTTAGAGATAGAGAGAGAGAGAGAGAGAGAGAGAGAGAGAGAGAGAGAGAGGAGGGGATTACACTGGAAATAAATGGTACAGGAAGTGGATGACATAGATCTCTCTCTCTCTCTCTCTCTCTCTCTCTCTCTCTCTCACTCTAAGTCTGGTTCCAAGCGGGTGTGTTTTCCATTAAGAGAGAGATAGATAGATAGATAGATAGATAGAGAGAGAGAGAGAGAGAGAGAGAGAGAGAGGGACAGAGTTCCTAGCATTTATTCATTAATGTTATTCCCCTTCTCGCCTTTAAGTAATTCCCAGGTTATATTTTTTTCATGATGGGAGTCGCCGCGCGGTTATGAATGGGATAATTATGACAATCCCTAGTAAGTATGTCGGGTAATTAAAAACGCCATTAGGAAATAACTGAGGTCATTTGGTTGCTTAATTGACCGAGTCTCTACTGCGGGAGGCTTATTATTTTTATTATTATTTTTAGGTTTGGTTAATTTTGGCTTATTTTTTTTTTAGGTTGTTTTAGTTTGTTTATTAACTTCTATGCGTTTTATATATTGATTTGTTTTTTTGTGTGTGCTTTGTTGTGTGTGTTTGTTTACTCTACTCTATGTTTGTTTGTGTATCTATTCAGTTGTTTATTTATTAGCTCGTTCTATTGAGGGACAGATTCGTTCACATATTTACGCGTTCAGGTATTCAATATACTTTCCTTTATCTGTCTGTCTACTTATCTACGTATCTATCTCTACCTGGTTTTAATCTGTTTGTCTATCTATCTACATCTACCTGGTTGCCTTGTCTGTCTTTCTCTCTCTCTTTCTATGTTTTATTTTTTCATTTTTCATGGTATATATTTTGTTCCTTGCTATTCTTGATATAATTACTGCATCTATTTGGAATTCTATCATCATCATCATCATCATTATCATTATTACTACTACCATTATTATCATCATCATCACTCTCATTATTACTACTACTACCATTATCATCATCATCCCTATCATCCTCATCGTTGTTGTTACCATCATTGCCAACACAGCTTCGGACGTGTCGAGCAATATCGCTGAGGCAGGATTTATGGCCAAATATATTGCTGCGTAGAATGATTTATTTAGGCGAGTATAAAAATTTGTTCTGGGCCGAGGGACGGAAGGGGAAGGGAGGGGAAAGGGAGAGAAAGGGAGGGGAAGGGAGAGGACGAATGATAGGTGTGAGTGTTCTAATTTTTCATTCTCTCTTCCTGTCCCTCACTTTTCCCTGTTTCTGACCATCTGTCTGTGTCTATTGTTGTCTGGTATTTTTGGTATGCCTGGTGTTGGGTGTTTTTTTGGTGTGTGTGCGTGTTCCGTGTGCGTTTTTTTCTCTCTCTCTCTCTCTCTCTCTCTCTCTCTCTCTCTCTCTCTCTCTGTGTCTGTCTCTTTCTCCTTTCCTTTCTTTTCTTAATTCGTGCAGCATCCGTTCTCTCGCTCTTCTCTCCACTCCACCTCATCTGTACCTCTCTGTGTAGCATCCCATTTCTTTTCTCCTCTCTTCTTCTCTCTCCCTTCATCTGTGCAGCATCCCTTCTCTTTTCCTCCATTTCCTCCCTTCTTAATCTCTACGGCTTTCCTTCTCCCTTTCCCTTTCTCATCTCTCTCTCTCTCTTCATCTTTGCAGCATCCCTCCTCTTCTTCCTTCTCCTCCTCTCTCCATCCCTTTATCTGTACAGCATCCCTCCTCTTCTCTACCCTTCAGCATCTTTCTCTTCTTCTAAACTTTCTTCTTTTCATCACATTATCTTTGCAGCATCGTCTTTCTCTTCTTCCCTCTCCTCCTCTCTCCCTCACTTAATCTTTGCATCATCTCTTCTCTGTTTTCCCTTACCCCCTTCTCTCTCCCTCCCTTCCCTCCACCTGCCTGGGATTCCTTGCTTTAAATCGTGCTCTTCATCTCTGTTTGTGTCTTACGGAGTCTCGAGAGCCGGGATGAGATGCGTGGAGAGAGAGAAAAGTGACGTTAAGTGCGGTTGTCTGCGGCGAGAAGGAGAGGAGAGGGGGGAGAGAGAACGGTAAGGAAGGCAAGTAAAGAGAAGGGAGTGTGGTAGGGAGGCTGAGACAGGTAACATGCGAGGGAAGATGGTATGAAATGGAAAGTGGAAGGAGAGAAAAGAAGAAAAGAAAAGAGAAAACAGTGGTAGGAAGAGGAGGAAAGGGGAGAGGATGTGGTGGGAAGGTTGAGGTAGGTAACACGAGAGAAAGGATGATGATAAAAGGAGAGTGGAAGGAGAGGAAAGAGAATGGATGGAAGGAAGGAAGGAAGGAAGGATGAGGCAGGTAACATAAGAACAGGAAAGAGAAGAGAATGGGAAGGAAGGAAGGAAGGAAGGATGAGGCAGGTAACATAAGAAGAGGAAAGATGTTGAGAAAAGGTAAATGGAAGGAGAAGAGAGAGAGAAGATAATGGGCTGACTGACTGACTGAATGAATGAATGAATTAATGAATGAATAAATGAATGAATGAATGAATGAAGGAAGGAAGGATGAGGCAGGTGACATGAGAGGAAAGATGCTGAGAAAAGGAAAATTGAAGGAGAAGAGAGAGAAGATAAATGAATGAATGAATGAATGAATGAAGAACGAAGCAGATAACGTGAGTGGAAAGATGCTGAAAAAAGGAAAATAATGTCAGGAAATGAAAAACAGTGAATGAATGCTCGTAAGGATAAATAAAGTAGGATAAACTAAACTAAACGAAAAGAAGGAAAATAAATGGAAGAAGCAAGGAATAAAGAAAATGAAATAGGAAATAGTGTGAGAGGGGGAGAGAGAAGGAAGAGAGGAAGGGAGAGAAATTGGCTTACTGGGAGAGGCAAGTGTGAAAGGGAATGGAAAAGAATGTTGATGGAAGGAAAGAGAACGAGAGACATGAAAGAGAGAAAAAAAAATCTTGCACCGGGAAGGGGAACAGCGAGAGAAGGAGAGAAAAGAGGAAAAGGAGAAAAATAAATACTGTATCGAGGGAGAAGGGAGAGAAAGTGAGAAAGGAAAGGAATGAGAGAAAGCAAAAAATAGCTCGTTAGAGAGAGAGAGAGGGAGAGGGAGGAGGGAAAGGTGCAGAGGAAGAGCAATTAGACAAGGAAAAAAAAAGAAAAGAGGGAAATATATGTGAAGGAAAGTAAATGTGAATCAGAATTTTTTTTACATGATCTGAAAGGAAAGTAAAAAATAATGTCTTGCCAAGGTTTGATTAATCATTTGAAGGAAAAAGAAAGAATAAAACGAATAAAATGAAGGAAAAAGGAAATAGTTGATGTTGGTGATGAGAGAGGGAGAGGGAGAGAGGGGTTGCAAGGTACGAACAGGTATTAAATAATGATATACAGGCAGGCGGTAATGACCCTAATTAGCGTGCGAACGTAACGCTTCAACAGGTGGGCGAATTATCCACGCACACACACACACACACACACACACACACACACACACACACACGCACACACACTTTGGAGTATAAGCATTTTTTTGAAGATTACAGAACATCGCACTCACGTTTAAAACCTTCCTCCTCCTCCTCTCTCCCTCTCCTCCTTCCTCTCCTGTTCCCTCTCCCTCTTCCCCTCTCCTCTCTCCCTCTCCCTGCTTTTCTTCCTCTACCTCTCCCTCCCTCTCCCCCTTCCACTCTCCCTCCCTCCTCCTCCCTGCTCTTCTTTTTTCTTCTTCCTTAGCCGTGTAATCTCCTTTGCTGCTAATGAGTTGGTAATATTCTCCCCTGAGCCTCACCTGCCCCGCTCAGGTGTGCCGCGGCCGCCCAGGTGAGGAGGAGCGGAGATGGAGATGGGAGATGAGGGAGGCGATAATGGCAAGATTGTTCTCCTTCGTTATCTCCTTTTGTTCCTTTTCCCATGACCTCTTTTTCCTCTTTTTCCTCCTCCTCCTCCTTTTTCTTTGTCTCTTTGTCATTCTCTTCTCAATTGTTCGTTTTTGTCACCTCCTTTTGTTCCCTTCTCATGACCTGTTTATCTTCCTCTTTTTATGGCCTGTTTTTCATCTCCTCTCCTCTTCCTATCTTCTAATTGCTTCTTTCTCTTCTCCTCTCTTCATTCTGCTGTTCGTATGGTTTGTTTTTCCTCTGTTTCATCCTTTCTCTTCTTCTTCTTCTTCTTCTTCTTATCGTTTCTTTCTCTCCTCTTGTTCCCTTTTTCTTTTTCTTGTGGTTTGTTTTTCCTTCTTTTTTTTCCTTTCCTCATTTTTCTGTTTGTACTTCTGTTATCGTCTCTTTTCCTCTACCTTTCACTTTTCATCTTTCCTCCTCTTTTTCTTATTTTCTTTTTATATTTTCGTCCTTATTGTTTCCCTTTTTTCCTTTCATTTCTCCTCTTTCCTTCATTTCTTATTTGTGTCTTCTCTTACCTTCTCTTCTTTTCCTCTTTTTCCTCCTGTTACCTCCTCTTCTGCCTCTCCTCTTACTGCACACTCCCATTGTTCCTCTTACCTCTCTCTTTAATCCTCATCTTCCTCTACCTCCTCCTCCTCCTCCATTCCTCTATCTAATCCTGATCCGCCTTCCTTCCCCTCATTAATCTTCATTCGTGTTCCTCTTTTTCCCCTTCCCTGCTTGTCTCATTACGTTTCCCCTTCCTGCTCCCCTTGTACTCTCTCGCACCTGGCACACCTGTTTATAAAGAGTGAGAGTATGTGTGTACTTGGTCTACTGTATTGACAAAAGCAGGAAGGAGAACGGGAGGGAGGGGGAGAGAAGGGAGTGGATAGAGAGATTGGGGGAATGGAAGAGTCGGTGAATAGATAGATAGGGTAGTAAGATAGATAGAAAGATAGATAGACAGTGGATTAAAGGTGGATACAGGAGTGAGTTGAACTATCTGGGTGAGTGAGTAACTGGTATTCTATTTGGTTGAGTAAAGGAAAATAGGAGTTTGAAGTAGGTTAGAGATAGATGAATGAGTTGAGTCGATGAGTTAGTGAGTGAGTGTGTGAGTGTGCTGGTAGTAATTATGTGGTTGAGTTACTGGTAATTTATCGGGTTAAGTAAAGGAAAATAGTTTGTTTGAAATAAGTTAACAATGGATGAGTGAGTGAGTGAGTGAGTGAGTGAGTGAGTGAGTGAGTGGGTGGGTGAGTGAGTGAGTGAGTGAGTGAGTGTGGTAGTAGTTTATTTGACTGAGAAACGGAAAACATGGGATTAAAAATAGCTTGAATATAGATGAGGGAATACGTGAGTAAGTGAATGAGTGAGTAAATGAGTGTTTGTAGTTTATTTGGCTGAGAAACGGAAAATATGGGATTAGAAATAGCTTAAACATGGATGAGTGAATACATGAGTGAGATGAGTGAGAGAGTGAGGGAGAGCGTGCGTGAGTGAGCAAGTAAGTGGGCAAGTGCGTGAGTGAAAGAGTGAGTGAGTGAGTGAGGGAGAGAGGGAGGGAAGGAGGAAGGGAGGGATAGCGTGCATGAGTGAGCGAGCAAGTGGGTAAGTGAGTGAGTGAATGAGTGAGTGAGTGAGTGAATTATATGAAGCGACAGAACATATCAAACTGAACGGAATTTTGAGTGAACGATTGGCTGAAATGGAGCGGCTGGCCATGACGCGAATATCCGAATTACACATGGCGACTGATGGAGTGAGTGAGTGAGTGAGTGAATGAAAGGGAGAGTGAGTCATCGGCAAAGTGGCTAATTGACCTGTCCGTCCGCATATTTTAGGCTGTCTGTCCGTCTGTCTGTCTGTAAATCTGTGGGTCTGTCAGTTTGTCCGTTTGGTAATGAGGTTTGGTACTGTGTCTGTGTGTGTGTGTGTGTGTGTGTGTGTGTGTGTGTGTGTGTGTGTCTGTACACGTCGACATCCAATTAACTTTCTGTCAAATAATTTCTTCCCCGCAAATTCTGTCGATATATAATTTTCTTTCTTCCTAATAACAACCTTAATTTGAATGTTGATGCAATGCTCGTGTTTTGGTTCTCTCTCTCTCTCTCTCTCTCTCTCTCTCTCTCTCTCTCTCTCTCTCTCTCTCTCTCTCTCTCTCTCTCTCTCTCTCTCTCTCTCTCTCTCATAAAATGTTAGGGGGCTCCTATTCTGTTTGCTTACAGTGTGTCAACAGCGGTGTGTGTGTGTGTGTGTGTGTGTGTGTGTGTGTGTGTTTGTTTGTGTCACCGGGATACCCTAGTTTGTTTAAGCGCGCCGATACACACACACACACACACACACACACACACTCTCTCTCTCTCTCTCTCTCTCTCTCTCTCTCTCTCTTTCTCTCTCTCGTGATTTCCCTGGCGACAAGCGCGACGTCTTCCCCATCTGCTCGTCCTCACAGAATCCTATTTGTCGACGCGCGGGAGTCGGCGCGGCCAAGGAGCCCCAGCCGGGTGCTCTCCGCTTATTGACAGCCAGGGGGAGGTGGGGGGCGGAGGGGAGGGGGAAGTGGAAAGGAGGGGAGGGGAGAGAAGGAAACGAGTGGGGAAGATGAAATGAGGGAGGGGGTAAGGATAACGTATGGAGAGGGGAGTTTGATGATAAAAGGGAGGGAATAAAGGGAAGGAAAGGAGAGGAAGGGAGGGGAAGGGAAGGAAAAATAGAGGGGAGGGGAATTTGAAGGAAAGGGAAGAGAAGGAAAGTTAAGGGTAGATGAAGGTAAGGGAAAGGGGTGGAGGAGGATAGGAGAAGGGAAGGAAAGGGAAGGGGATGAAAGGAAGGGGGATGGAAAGGGAAAGAGAGGGAAAAGGTAGGAGAATGAAAGGAAGGGGGAACGGAAGGAAAATGAAAGGTAGGGATAGGGTAAGGTATAAAGGAGGGGTAGGAAGGGAGAGTGAAGTGGGAGGAAGGGAAAGGGAGGGAAAGGGAAGGGGGAGGAGAGGAAGGGGATTGAAAGGGAAGGAGAAGGAGAAAGGGGAAGGGAAGGAAAATGAAAGGTAGGGAAAAAGTAAGGGACAAAGAAGGGGTAGGGAGGGAGAGTGAATGGGGGAGGAAGGAAAGGAGGGAAAGGGAAAGGGAGGAGAAAGGAAGGGGATGGAAAGGAAAGGGAAAGAAAAGGTAAAGTAAGGTAAGGTAAAGTAAGGTAAGGTAAGGTAAAATGAACGGGTAGGGAGGAAGAGTGAAGGGGGAGAAAGGGAGAGAAGGAGGGAAGGGGAATAAAAGGAAGGCGAAGAGATGAAAGGAGGCAAAGAGGAGGAGGAGGAGGAGGAGGAGGAGGAGGAGGAGGAGAGGAAGAGGAGGAAAGGGGGGAGGGAAGGGAGAGGAAAGATGTCACTGAAGGTTATTGTTTACAGAGGACGGATGATCACGTCTGTTTGTTTGTTTGTCTGTTTGTTTGTTTATCTTTTGCTCCCTTTCTCATATCGCAGAGTTTTTGTTTTTATCAATTTTTTTTCTTTATTTGCTAGACTTGTTTTTCATCTTTTTTTTTCTTTCTCTTTCATATACAAGATTTTTTTTTTCATTTGCAGGGGTATTGTTTTTTTTTTCAACATGGACCATTTTCCTTCTCTCTCTATCTCTCCCTCTATCTCTATCTTTTTATCTATCTATCTTGTGGTTTGCTTTATTTGGTGACGTATGTGATTTTTATTGATAAGCTTGTGTCGATTTTTTATTATATATGAAATTGGTTACTGATTGAATTTTTATTTTATTTCTCTGGTTAGGTTATCTACTCTCTCTCTCTCTCTCTCTCTCTCTCTCTCTCTCTCTCTATCACTCTCTCTCTCAATATACCAGTCAGGTCAAGATTGTTTAATCAATCACCGTGCAATTTAGGGTTCAATATGATGCTTAGAGAGGGCTCAATTTCGCTCAATTCATAACCTCCTCCTCCTCCTCCTCCTCCTCCTCCTCCTCCTCCTCCTCCTCCTACTCCTCCCCCTTAATAACTCCCTTTTCTCTTCTCTTACCTGTCAATTAGTTTCCTTTCAATGGTTCACCTGTAGAGTTTTTAATGGCTTGTGCGTGCCTGTGTGCGTGCTCTCTCTCTCTCTCTCTCTCTCTCTCTCTGTGTGTAACTAAAAAAACACCAAATCCGTCCAATTAAAGCGATTATAAAACTTTGAGAGAGAGAGAGAGAGAGAGCTAATATTTGCTCCGGCGTGACATAACTCTACTTGACTTTATTGTGTCATATTTTTTTTCCCTTCTGTCAATATGTTCTTGTGATGCAACCCCGGGATTCCCCTACCTACGCTCTCTCTCTCTCTCTCTCTCTCTCTCTCTCTCTCTCTCTCTCTCTCTCTCTCTCTCTCTCTCTTTTCACCATTTTACTTCTTTCAATATTTACTCTTTTTTTACCTCTCTCCTTTTTTCTCGTATAGATTTTCTGATATTTGTTTTTTTATCTATTTTTTGTTCTTTCCCTTTTGTTTTTTCTTAGTTTTCCACAATATTTCACTCGTTTTTTTATTTTCTATTTCTTTCCTTTCTCGCTTTAACTGTTTTTTTGTTTTTGTCTTTTCTTTGTATTCGTTTTTCCGTTTTAATTCTTTCCCCCTCTTGTCCCTCTTTCTTCCGTATCTTTTGCCTTTTGTTTCGTGAACCTCGTCTTTCCTTTGTTCTCTTCCTCTTGTGTGGGTGACGTTTATTTTTACGTTTATTTTTGCTCCTTTGATTCTTGTATTTTTTTTTTTAAACTTCAAGAGAGAGAGAGAACAAAAATAAACAACCTCTCTCTCTCTCTCTCTCTCTCTCTCTCTCTCTCTCTCTCTCTCTCTCTCTCTCTCTCTCTCTCTCTCTCTCTCTCTCTCTCTCTCTCTCCTCAATTTGTCATACCTATTTCCTCTGCTCACTGGAGGGAAGGAGGAAGTGGGTATCACCTGGAGGTACAATATCTGGAGGAGGAGGAGGAGGAGGAGGAGGAGGAGGAGGAGGAGGAGGAGGAGGAGGAGGAGGAGGAGGAGGAGGAGGGGAAGAAAGAGGAGGAGAAGAAGTAGGAGGAGGAGGAGGAGGAGGAATGTATTTGTCTTCTTTCAGCCCTTTGAAGTTGCCTAGGAAAAGGCTTTGTGTCACATCATTGTATTCATGCTTATCTAAAGGAGTCTTGGGTGTACATTATACTACTTTCGTCTTCTTATACTCACACACGCAGATCTTGTTTATAGTTGTCGAGAAAGAGAGCCTCGAGTTTAGATGATATTGCTTTCTTCTACGAACTCACACACACACACACACACACACACACACACACACACACACACACACACACACACACACACACACACACACACACACACACACACACACACACACACACACACACTCACATTCTCTGTCATTCTCCAGCCGAAACTGACCTCTTTTGTGGCCACTCCTACTGTTTACTAATGCAGGAGCAGCGAATAGTGTTTTATTTTTGTTTTTCTCTGTTTGTTCATTGCCCTTTTAGCTGCTTCCTTTTACTGCAAATATGCGGACCCCCCCACACACACACACACACGAACACCAGTAACAACACTCACTACATCCCTATCCCTACCTTACTTTAAAAAAATTAGCTATCCCTCCCCTCTCAACCTCCCTCACTACCTCCTATATCCACATCTAACACATACTAAGAATTAAAAGTCCTCTAAAAATGACGCCAACACACATTCACACACACACTCTCTTACGCGGTCTAAAAAACATCGACTTCCTTGGATAACAGCGACTCCCTACTATCTATCCCTCCCCTCTCAACCTTCCACACTACCTCCTATATCCACATCTAACACACACAAACATTTAAAAGTCCTATAAAAATGACGCCAACACACACTCACACACACACTCTTTTACGCGGTCTGAAAAACAGCGTCTTTCTTGGGTAGCAGCGACTCCAACGCCATCTGTCGCTGCCTTCCCGAGCTAGTCCAAACCTTTTCCGCCTGACCCGCTGGAGAAATGCCCGTGTTTTGGTATTCATGAAGCGCGTCTTGTGAGAAATACCGCGGCAGTTATTATTAGAACCTTTAATTTCAAGGCGCTTTATGTGAGGAGATAGCTAGCGCCTGGGTCTGTGTGTATGCGTGTGTGTGTGTGTGTGTGTGCGTGTGCGTGTGTGTGTGTACCCTGGTGTAAAGTCAAGGATGGTGTAGATAATGTGTGTGTGTGTGTGTGTGTGTGTGTGTGTGTGTGTGTGTGTGTGTGTGTGTGTGTGTGTGTTCTTGTGGGTCATTGTGTGGGAAATTAAATATATTAAATATGATGGTTAATATTTTCTCTAGGGTATGAAATGTAAATAAACTTAAATCAAAACAAACCATTACGTATTTTGATGTAGATAAGGTTGATGGTTTTCTTAATATTAGTGGGTCATGGTGTGGGAAACTAGTATGAAATATTTGATAGTTGATATTTCTCTTAGAGTGTGAATCGTAAAAGTAGATAACAAAACAAATATTGCGCTACATCGAATAGTGATCTCGTATGAAATGAAAAAAATAGAACACTTTAACTTGAGTGACAAACTTATATATAGTGAAAACAAAATCTAGGACATATACTAATTGCTGTTGTATGATCGAACAGTTAAATACAAGTGCAGTGACGTAATAATCCCATATTTTTACCCCTGACCTGCTTCGTTTACTGTAAAAAAAAGTAGCGCGCATTACCTTAACAAGATTCTTTCTCTACACTTTTTTTTATGCCCTTGAGCTGCTTCCTTTCCTGTAAAAAAAAAACCCTTCCAAGCTGAATATCAATTTGTTACTATACCCACTCGACCTTTCTTGAGTACAAAGGGAATAGATGATTGAACGTGACTCACCTGAGGGGAGACGAAGTAGCGTACATTATTTTGACAAGCTGCACAAAAATGATAAATTGCCGTCATTCTTTCAATCGATAAAGAAAGAAAAATGATTATCCTTCATCACTTAACGGGACAGAAGAGATCAATCATCGTACGTTAGTCGCAAAGTACCGTACATTAGCTTTTAAGGTGAGATGAAAGTGATGGATTGTCGTCCTTTTTTCAGGCGATTAAAAAAAAGTCTGTAAATTATCGTGCATCGCAAAGGAGAGGGAAAAAAAGAAAAATTATTGTACATTAGTTTAAAACGATATGAAGATGATGGATTATAATTATCGTACCTTTTCATTCGTTTAAGTAATATATATTATTCGTATATCGAAAAACAGAGCAAAAAAAAGAGACGTTATCGTAAATCACTCTAAATAGAACCGAATCCGGGAAAAAGAGTGATGAATAATCGTACCTTTTTTCACGCGATTAAAACTTTAGAATTATCGTACATCGCAAAGCAGATAAAAATGAGAGAAATTATCGTACAGTACTCTAAATAGAACCGAATCCAAGACCGTCTATTGTTTCTAAGTACTCCAAAAATACGTGAAATTAATGTTTTTTCGAATTAAAACAACAAATGATTATAACAACACAGTACGTCCCCCTGTTATATTATTATTATGAGATATATTCTTCCTTACACAGAGAGAGAGGGAAAAAATATATATAATGTCAGACGAGGAAGGAAAAAAAATTATTATAATGAGTGTTTTGTGCCGTGGAAGAGAAATTTCACAAAAGGCTGCGAGGCGATGACAAAGAGACGTGTTTTTTTTTGTTGCTTGTATTTGTGTTGTACAGTGAATTTGGTTGCCGTTTGAAAAAAAAAAAGAGAGAGAGAGAGAGAGAGAGAGAGAGAGAGAGAGAATGCAGGAAAGTGAACAAGAAAAAGCAATCGCAAATTTGTCAGGAGAGAAATAGAGAGAGAAAGTGAGCTGCATATCTCTCTCTCTCTCTCTCTCTCTCTCTCTCTCTCTCTCTCTCTCTCTCTCTCTCTCTCTCTCACTGTTCTTCACGTGTAATCTCCAGAATTTGCCACATTAATTACGAAGATTAAGTGTGTGTGTGTGTGTGTGTGTGTGTGTGTGTGTGTGTGTGTGTGTGTGTGTGTGTGTGTGTGTGTGTGTGTGTGTGTGTGTGAATTAAGGCTACTGGGCTCATCTTTCTAAACCTTCCACTTCCGCTGATTAAATGAAGTCTTGAAAGTGTGTGTGTGTGTGTGTGTGTGTGTGTGTGTGTGTGTGTGTGTGTGTGTGTGTGTGTGTGTGTGTGTGCTTTCTTCTTCGTTTGGATTATCAGGTAAATCTACTTAGTGCTAATTCTCTCTCTCTCTCTCTCTCTCTCTCTCTCTCTCTCTCTCTCTCTCTCTCTCTCTCTCTCTCTCTCTCTCTCCTTCAATACCTTTTAAGTCAACAATAATCATCTAAGAATACCTTCCTTCCCTGTATCTCTCCCTTCTCTCTTTCCCTTTCCCTTCCTCCATCTCTCCTCGCTCCTCCATCTCCTCCCTTCCTTTCCTTCTCTTTCCATTCTCTTCCGTCCCATCTTATCACTACCCTCTTCTCTTCTCTTTCTTTCCCTTCCTTCACTTCTCTTCCCTTCCTTCTCCATCGTCTTCCATCCCCTTCTATCCCTACCCTCTCCTCTCTCTTCCCTTCTCTAATCTCCTCCTGTTACCATCCCCTTCCACTTCCTCTATCTTCCTCTCCCCTTCTTCCCCCTCTTTCCCTTCCCTCCCCCTCCTTATAATCTCAATCCCCTCATCCTCTTCATTGCTTCCCATCCCTACCGCGTCCTCTCTCCTCCCTTCCCCTTCCTCCCCTTACCTTATCTCACTCCTCTTTCTCCCCCATACTCCCTTATCCACTTCCCTTCCTCCCCCTTGCTCTCCCTTCCCTTCCTCCCCTTCTCGTACTCTCTCAAAGGAACTACATAATGGAGACACATAGAGGATGAGCGTCAGTGTGCCTCCAGCCCCCAGCCGCCTCCCATCACTCTTCGCTCCGTCCCTTTGTCAATTAGTCGTCTTCACTTTTAGGGGAGTTGGGGCTGTTAATGCCTCTCCCGTTTTCTTCTTTCTTTTATTTGTTTTCTCTCGTTTTCTTTTTGGGTTTGGGTTGATTGATTGATTGTTTTGAAGGGATTGGATTTTGGGGTTTTTTTTCTTTTGTTTTTTTTCTTAGTGTTTGTTGTTTTGTTTATTGTTTGTTTTACTCTTTATTTTGTTTTATATCAGTAGTAAGTAGTTTTGGGGTTCTTACGTGTTTTAAGTTTCTGATATTATACTTTTTTTCATATTATTTGTCTTCCTCTTCGTACTCGTCTTCCTCTTCTTCTTCTTCCTCTTCGTCCTCCTCTTTTTCTAATTCCGCTTCGTCCCCTTCCTCACTCTTCCTCCTCCTCTTCTTCTTCTGCCTCCTCCATTTCCTTCCCTTCCTCCTCCTCGTCCACGTCCTCATTGTCCTCCTCCTCATTTTCCACTTCCTGCACTCCTCCTCTTTCTCCTCCTCTTCCACTTCCTCCTCCTCCTCTTCTCATTGCAATTAACGTCCCTCATTCAAGTTGGTTCATTCTCCCTAGAGGCGTAAACATGGCCGGTCCTGGAGCTGGTACTGTCCCGCCATTAGAGAGAGAGAGAGAGAGAGAGAGAGAGAGAGAGAGAGAGAGAGGGAGAGGGGGAGGGTGGGTTATGAAAGTAAAGAGAAAGGATAGAGAGAGAATAGGAATGAAAAAATGGAATAGGAAATAAGAAGAGTGAAGAGATGTGAAAAGGAAACGATAATAAACACACACACACGCACACACACACACACACACACACACACACACACACACACACACACACACACACACACGCACACGCACACATGTACACACACACATTCACTAGGATTAATATATGCACCAGGGAGTTTAATTTAATTTACAACCTAAAGCATCGACCTTTACCTGTGTGTGTGTGTGTGTGTGTGTGTGTGTGTGTGTGTGTGTGTGTGTGGTTGAGATAATTATGCAAACTGTATTTATTATTGTTATTTATTATTATTATTATTATTATTATTATTATTATTATTATTATTATTATTATTATTATTATTATTATTATTATTATTATTATTATTGTAACTATAAACATTTCATTCTTCCCATAATTACTTTTGCCGCTACTGAAATCACCGTCATAGCAGCTTCAATTATAATAACCACAACGATAACCAGGAACATTCATGCCACAAGTTTGAATGTAAATAGATAATATAAATACATGAATCACGAAGCTGAAATCCCATCTTCTATAAGGTAAAACAGAAAACCACGTAAACAATTCATAAAAGGGGTCACTGAACTGTTCCTTCAAATAATTCTTTCAATCCAAACTCCTACATATTAAAAACGGCAAAGGTTTACCAATAAGGATAAACATGGATACAGAAGCAAGCGCAAATCCCATCTTCTCCAAAGTAAAATAGAAAACCACGTAAACAATTCTCAAAAAGGGGGAGACTGAACTCTTCTTTCAAACAATTCATCAAAGCCAAACTTCTGTGTGTTGAAAAAGAAAGAAGTTGCCTCGGAAGCAAAGAAAAATACATATAAAACAAAGTCAGAATCACGTCTACTCTACAGTTAAATAGAAAACCACGTAAACAATTCTCAAAAGGGGTAACTAAACTCATCTTTCAAACAATTCATCAAAGCCAAATTTCTCTGTGTACTGAAAAAGAAAGAAGTCGCCTCGTAACCAAAGAAAAATATATAAAACAAAGCTAAAATCACGTCTGCTCCACAGTTAAACAGAAAACCACGTAAACAGTTCTCAAAAGGGGTAACTAAACTCTCCTTCAAACAGTTCACTAAATCCCAACTCCCGCGTACTGCTTCAAAGGGGGGAGGTAAAAAAAAAGTCCACCATAAAGGAGAAAATAAATATTGCTAGCGTGGCCAGGAGCGGCGTGGACTGAAAGAAAAATTAGAGAAATAGTAAATCTCGTATCTTTAGTGATAAGGGAACCGCTGCGAGGCGTGGGCTGTGTTGTAATAAGGGAGAGGAGGAGGAGGAGGAGGAATGGATGAAGGAGGGAAGGGAAAGAGAAAAGGGACATTGAGGTGATGGGGAACGCTTTTTCGACGAGAGAGAGAGAGAGAGAGAGAGAGAGAGAGAGAGAGAGAGAGAGAGAGAGAGAGAGAGAGAGAGAGAGAGAGAGAGAGAGAGAGAGAGAGAGAGAGAGAGAGCAATGGTGCAAAAAAAAACATCGAAAGTAGGAAAAAAAATAGCAAAAAGGAGTAGAAAAAAGGAAAAAAAAGTTAGAGGAGGAGGAGGAGGAGGAGGAGGAGGAGAGAAAAACAGAGTAGGAGGAGGAGAGGAAAACAACGGGCGGATGGAGAGAATAGGGACGGTGGGAGGGAGGAAGGGAGGATGAGAGGGAGGGAGGGAGAGAATAGAAAGTGAGAGAGAAAGAGAGAGAGGGGGAGGGAGAGTCTGTCAGAAGCTGAAGGAGAAGCATTAGCGTTGTATCCGCAGGGAATAGTTGATGTCTTAGAGAGAGAGAGAGAGAGAGAGAGAGAGAGAGAGAGAGAGAGAGAGAGAGAGAGAGAGAGAGAGAGAGAGAGAGAGAGAGAGAGAGAGTTACATATACTTATTCTTTCTACTTATTATTTCAGAGTTAACTTTCGGATTCGTTCACTTTTCTCTCCCTCCTCCTCCTCCTCCTCCTCCTCCTCCTTTTTCTCTATTTGCTGTTAACGAGGAAAGGTTGTGTTTGATTTACTTCTCCGTTCGGTGGGGCTTAACGAGGTGTGTGTGTGTGTGTGTGTGTGTGTGTGTGTGTGTGCGTGTGAAGAGACTGAAAACGATGGGAAAAACGATAACAATAATAATAATAATAATAATAATAATAATAATAATAATAATAATAATAATAATAATAAATAAGTGAAGCGTGTGTGTAATATATGTTTAGCGGCACCGAAATTATTCACTTATTCCGTGGAGTTTAGCGAGGCGGAAAAATTGTAGTGAATAATGGAGCGGCGCTAAATATATTCCAAAATTATACAAGATCCGGGTCAGGGCGGTAGAGAGAGAGAGAGAGAGAGAGAGAGAGAGAGAGAGAGAGAGAGAGAGAGCGAGAGCGAGAGAAGATATGGAAAAATAGTATTATGAAGGAAGAAAAAGGAAGGAAAAAAATTTGGAAAGAAAATAAGATAAAGATAAAAAGAAAAAAATAAGATATAGATAAAGAATTATACGAGATTCATATAGATAGATAGATAGATAGAAAGATAGTTGAATGAGAGAGAGAGAGAGAGAGAGAGAGAGAGAGAGAGAGAGAGAGAGAGAGAGAGAGAGAGAGAGAGAGAGAGAGAGAGAGAGAGAGAGAGAGAGAGAGAGAGAGAGAGAGAGAGAGAGAGAGAGAGAGAGAGAGATGCTAGGCAGTTTCCCGATCATTACCTCCCGACATTTGCATTTTTACCTTCTTTTCTCTAATTTCTTATTTACATATTTGTCATTTCCTCTTTTTTGAATTTGCTCGCTCTGTGCTTTTATTTTTATTTTTTGCATTTCTGTTTTCGTTATTTTTTCCTCCCTGTTCGCTCTACCGTAGAGACTAAATTTTTCGGTACTGGCCAATGTTTTTCTCCTCCTCCTTCCCCTTTAACCTCCCTCCCTCCTCCTCTTCCTCCTCTTCCTCTTCCTCTTCCTCGTGTAGTTTTGCTGTTCCACTTTCTCACTTCCTCCTTCTTCTTTTTTGGGGGGCTTTCATCTTCCTCTCTCTCTGTGTGCTTATCTCTATCTATCTGTCTATCTATCTATCTATCTATCTATCTATCTATTTATCTGTCTACTTATCCATCTATCTATCTAACTATTTCGTATCATTTTTCATCTATCTTTCGTTCCTTAATTCCTTCTTTCTTTTCCTTCTTTCCTTCTTTTCCTTCTTTCCTTCTTTTCTTCCCCTTTTCCGGGAATACCTAAATAGACTTCTTAGAATCAGGCACGGAAGGAAAAAGTGTCGAGGGAAGATTGAAAGAGGAAATGGAATGAAAGAAAAGCAGAGAGTGAAAGGAATGAATGATGATGCAGAGAGGGAGGAGGAAGGCAACAGAAAAAAAGAAGAAACTCACCTGGTAACCTTAATTAACTAAATGATCCCCAGGTGTGTGTTTGTGTGTGTGTGTGTGTGTGTGTGTGTGTGTGTGTGTGTGTAAAGGTTTGTAGTAAGATCGAACACACACACACACACACACACACACACACACACACACACACACACACACACACACATACACTCACACATACTTATAAACACACTTTCCTTTTCCTCTCGCTTTCTTTCTCTTTTCTTTCTATCTCTATCCGTATCTATCTATCTTTCTATCTATCTATCTGTATTTATCTACTTATATCTATCTATCTATCTATATATCTTTCTCTTTTACTTATTTACTTTCTCTCTCAGCAAACGTTACCTGCAAAAACAAGGTGAAAGTCAATATCTATACCTCTATGAATATTTTGGTCTCCCCTATTTTCCATTACCTGTATATACCTGTTCTTACCTTTAGTCTTCTTTACCTGGCGGGGCGGGGCTGGAGGGGCAAGGGTAGAAGGGGGACCAAGGGGGGAGAGTTACCTGGATCACCTGGGGCTTACCTGGCCTGTGTTTTGTTCCTACGTCTTGCTTGTTCTTTCCTGGAGATTAAGTAAACTCTCTCTCTCTGGGTTAAGATGAGCTTGGGACATTTTTTAAATTATTTTTTTATATAATTTTTTCGTGTTTTTTGGGTGTGGATTCAATTTTTTCATCTTTTTTTTTTTCGTGTTTTTTTGTATGGAGATTCAATTTTTTTTCTCTTTTATTTTTATTTTATCTTCAAGAGGCAAGTGTGTTTGGTCTGGTAAGGATTCGGTCTTCGTGGAATTCGCTGACTAAACAGGCTTAATTTTTTCTCCTTTTTTGTTGGAGTGGAGAAAGATTTCGTGTAAATTTTATAGTAATGGTCTTGTGTCTGTGTCTGTTTTCTGTTTCCTTTTTCTCCTGTTTTTTTCCTTTGTTTGTCTGTATTTCTGTCTGTTTCCCTCTCTTACTGTTTTTTTCTGTTCTTTTGTCTGTCTGTCTTTCTGTTTGTCTGTTTCCCTTTCTGCCTGTTTTTCTGTTCTGTTCTTTTGTCTCTGTTTTTGTTTGTCTTTCCCTTTTGCCTGTTTTCTGTTTTGTTCTTTTGTCTGTCTGTCAGTGTGTTTCTGTTTACAATTCAGCTGTTTTCCTGTTCTTCTGTCTCTCTCTGTTTGTCGCTTTCTATTTCTCTTTACTTTTATCTTTTATGGGAGCGGCGAGTAGCGGGCCTTTTTTTTGTACTCTTTTTGTTGCCCTTGAGCCGCGTCCTTTGATGTAAAAAAAAAAAAAAAAACGATAGATAGATGGTGAGTATAAATTCACCATAAAAAGGAATGCTAGAGTATTTACGTATGACAAGTAATTCCAGCAACAACAACAAAAACAACAACAAAAATGCTTCACCCACCACCATCACCACCACACCGCTCATTCCACCCGCGTGAGTCTCTTTGAGTTGAAAATTCCATTGCTCACAGTTTTGGAGAGTTGCTAAGGGGAGAATGAGGAGGGAGAGAGGGGAGAGAGAGAGGAGGGAGAGGGGAGGGAGGGACAGAGGAGTGAGATGGGAGAGGAGGGAGGGAGAAAGGAGAGGGGAGGAGAGGGAAAAGTAGTGAGGAGAGGTTGGGACATGTTTGATATTAAAGTAAGGGGAAAAAAGGGAGAAAATTTAGTTAAGGAAAGTATGGAGGAAATGGAAGAACGGGTAAGAAAGAATGAAATAGTTGAGAGGAGAGAGGGAGAGAGGAGGAAGAAGGGAGAGGGGAGAGAAGTGAGGACAAGAAAGGATACGTTTGATAATATAGGAAGGGAAAAAGGAGAAAATTATGAGTTAGGTAAGAAGGGAGACTATAAAAGAGGAGGTAACAGGAAGAAATATGAAAGAAATTAGAAGGAAATAAGAAGGAAATAGAAGAGAGTAGTGAAAAGGGGAAGAAAAGGGAAAGAAGGGAGGAAATTGAAGAAAAGCAAAGAGAGGAGGAAATGTGTGAGAAATAGAAAGGAAATGGGAAATAGAAAGGAAATAAAAGAAACAAAAGGAGAAAAGGAGAGATGTGAGTATGGAATATGATAAAAATGAGGAGGAGGGGAAAAGTGTGAAGCAAAAAAAAAAAAAAAAATAGAGGAATGTAGGGGATTTAGGAAGAGGCGTACGAGGTGAATGAGGAAATGGGAGGGGAAACTGGGGAGGAGGCAAAGGAAGGGGAGAAAAAAAACCCGGGGCGGAAAACATAACATTTCCACTTCTCAAAAAAACTTAATGGGGAAGGAGAGGTGTTGGAGAGAAAAAGAGGAGGAGGAGGGAGAGGAAGGGAAAGGGAGGAGAGGAAGGGGTAGAGTGAAGAGAAATGAGAGAAGATAGTATGGGGAAGGATTTAATTTCTTTCCCCTTCAGAAAAAAAGATAATGGGGAAGGAGAGATGTTGAAGAGAGGAGGAGGAGGAGGGGAAAGGGAGGAATGGGGAGAAGAAGGGGCGGAGAGAAGAGAAAAGAGAGAGGAGTTAGTATAGGGAAGGATCAGATTTCTTCCCCCTTCAGAAAAAAAAGAAGAGAGGAGGGAGAGGAGGGAAAGGTAGGAATGGGGAAAGGAAAGGGAGGAGAGAAGAGAAAAGAGAGAAGAGATAGAATGGGGAAGGATCTTATTTCTTTCTCCCCTTCAGAAAAAAAAGTTAGGAGGGGAGAGAGAGGAGGGAAAGGTAGGAATGGGGAAAGGAAGGGGAGGGGAGAAGAGAAATGAGGGAGGATACTGTATGGGGAAGTACCTAATTTTTTCCCCCCTTCAAAAAAAAAGTAAGAAAAAAGAATGTAGTGTGTTTGAAACTTAGGAAACTCTGGCTTACTTTTTGCCTCGTGGACTTTTTTTCTATCTCTCGGGTTTTATTTTTTTTATTATTTAATCTTGTTAAGCTTAAGGAAAATACCGAGTTCTTCTTTTTTATTGTTTGTTTGCTTTGCATTGTTTTCTTTATTTTTTGGTCCTCTTTTGGTTGTTTTTGTTTATTCTTGTTTACTTTTTGTCTTGTGATGATTTTTTGTTTTGTGATTGTTTTTTATGGTAGTTTGTTTCTTATGTTTTTGTGTTCTATTTCGCTTTTGTTGTCTAGTTTGTTATCGCTAGTATCAGTATTTTAGGTTATTGTTTTGTTCTTCTTCTTCAAACATTCCTCCTTCTCGCTCTCTGCTTCCTCCTCGCCTTCTTCTTCGTCCTCCTCCTCCTCCTCCTCCCTCCTTATCGTCTTCGTCTTCGCCCTCCTCCTCCTTGTCCTCGTTCTAGTTTTCCTCCTCCTCGTCGTCTTTCTAGTCTTCCTCCTCCTCCTCCTCCTCCTCCTCCTCCTCCTCCCTGTGACCACCATACTAACTTGAGTTCTCATTATTACTCTGAACTGGGTCGGAAAATTGCTTCAGGCTGACACTATGAGAGAGAGAGAGAGAGAGAGAGAGAGAGAGAGAGAGAGAGAGAGAGAGAGAGAGAGAGAGAGAGAGAGAGAGAGAGAGAGAGAGAGAGAGAAACTTTGCCACTCCCTCTCCATTACCTAACAAAACAATTTCAAACAGAGGAAATAAACAACCATGAAAACGATGACAACAAAGAAAAGAAAAAAGAAAATGGACTCAAACTTACTTACTTTCTTTCTTCAATGGAATATTCACTTTCTTTCGCTCGCTCCGGAAGTTAAGAGAGAAAAGGAAGACAAAGAGAGTGAAAAAAAGGAGAATATTCAAGACTTAGAGACAAAAAGGAGTGAAATGAGGCGTATGAGAGAGAGAGAGAGAGAGAGAGAGAGAGAGAGAGAGAGAGAGAGAGAGAGAGAGAGAGAGAGGGAGAGGGGTTCAGATAGGTTCATTTCCCTTAATGTTTCGTTCGCTTATTGAGGAATAGTTTGGATTGAAAATATCGTCGAGTTTGTGGAATGTGCTATTATGCCCCCTCGTCTTAGCCCTCCCGTCTCTCTGTCTCTCTCTGTCTCTTTGTCTCTCCCCGTCCGTCTCTCTGTCTCTCCTTGTCTCTCTGTCTCTCCTTGTCTCTTTGTCTCTCTCTGTCACTTTGTCTCTCCCTGTCCGTCTCTCCTTGTCTCTCTGTCTCTCTCTGTCTCTTTGTCTCTCCTCTCTCTCCTCCTTGGTTCCTCTTCTTTCGTTTTTCCCTCATTCATTATCTTGTCTTAATTTACTTTCTTTCTCTTTTTTTTTGCCTGTTATCTTTTCCACTTTTTCTCTCTTCTTTTTTTCTCTCTAGTCTTCTTTACTCGGCTTCTTCCTTCTGTCTCTCCGTCTCTCCTTGTCTCTGTCTCTCTGTCTTCTACCTCCTTTATCTGTCTCTCTGTCTTCTGTTCTCCTTCATTTCTCTTTTTTGTTTTGTTTCTTATATCCAGTTTTATGCCCTTCTTTTGTTTTTGTTTTCTCATTTTTTCTCTTGTTTTCTTCCTTTTCTTTTTATTTCCTTCAGCTACTTCCCTTTCCTGACGTTTTCCCTTTTTCTCTTTTCTTTTTTTTCCTCCTCTTTCCCCTTCTCTTGTTTTTTCCTCACTGGATCCATTTATGTTCTTCCTCTTTCCTCTTGATACTCTCACATTTTTCATTTTTCTCTCTCTTTGTCTCTCCTTCAGTCTCTTCTTTTCTCTCTCTCTCTCTCTCTCTCTCTCTCTCTCTCTCTCTCTCTTGTTTTCTCCTTATCCTTCCAATGCTCTCTTCTCTCCTCTCCGTGGTCTCCTCAACTACTGCCTCGGGTCTCCTCCTATCTCCCTTTATGCTCCCTTTTGAGTCTCCTCCTCCTCCTCCTCTCCCTCCCTCCATCCCTCCCTCCCTCTCCCTCTCTCTCTCACTCTCCCTTTCTATCTCCCTTAAACTCTATCTGTCTTTCCCTTTGCGCCCTTCCTCCTCCTCCTCCTCCTCCTCCTCCTCCTCCTCCTCCTCCTCCCCCCCAGCAAACAAGAGTGTTTAATGCGACATCATTTATCTTGCTGGAATTTGATACCTCTCATGATATTAATGGTTTTCCAAATTCTCTCTCTCTCTCTCTCTCTCTCTCTCTCTCTCTCTCTCTCTCTCTCTCTCTCGTTAGCTATAGTTCTTCGATTTATTATTTTATCCATTTGTTATTTTCGATCTGTTCTTTTTTTTCTTTCCTGTCAAATATTTTCCTTTAATTTTTCCTCTCCATTCTTTTTTCCTCATTTTTCCTCTCCATTCTTTTTTTCCTCATTTTTCCTCTCCATTCTTTTTTTCCTCCTTCCTTCCATACTTCGTTTCCTTCTCTCTCTTCTTTCTCGTTTCTTTCTTCACGTTTAATATTCTTTCCTTCCATTATTTTTCTCTCCCTTTTTGATTCTCGTATTCTCCTCCCTCGCCTCCGCATTTCTTTATCTCCCTCTTTACTCTCCCTCCTTTTCTGCTTCCCTTCCTTCCCTCAATATTTGGTACTCATTCTTTTATCATCTATTCCTCATTTTTTTTTATCTTTCCTTTCTTCTCTTATCTTCTCCCGTCGTCTTTTTAACCTCCCGTCCTTCCCTCACCTCTCTTCCTCCTCCTCCTCCTCCTCCTCCTCCTCCTCCTCCTCCTTCCGAAGACGTGTTTAAGAGAAGACTATGCAAACTTTAGCGACTCACGGACAAAGAAAAGAAGGAAAAGTTTTAAGTCTATTTATTCATTCATTCACGATTCCAGAGAGAGAGAGAGAGAGAGAGAGAGAGAGAGAGAGAGAGAGAGAGAGAGAGAGAGAGAGAGAGAGAGAGAGAGAGAGAGATTCGTATATATTTCACAGGTACACAAATATTCCGAGCTTCGAATTTAACTTATATTCACCATCGCCAACACACACCTGTGGCCGTGTACGTGTGTGTGTGTGTGTGTGTGTGTGTGTGTGTGTGTGTGTGTTGTAGTTATTGTTGAAAAAGTAGTTATAGGTGGGGGAAAAGAGGTAGAGGAAAATGAAAAAGAGGAAGAGGAGGAGGAAGAGGAAAAGGGGGAGTAGGAGGAGATTGACGTAAGCAAGGGCAGGAGAGGAGGAGGAGGAGGAGGAGGAGGAGGAGGAGGAGGAGGAGGAGTACTAGTTGAACATTGCATTTCATGACCCTCTCCCTTCCCTCGCCCTCCCTTCCTCGTGACCGAGGCTCAGGACAAGCGATTGGTCTTTGAGGCGTTTTCAAGACCCTGTGGGAGCGAACTCCCAGTGTTGGAGGCATCTAACACAGCAGTATCTAATTTCCATGCACAATTTTTATACAATTCAATTTATGGTCACAATTTAAAGTATTTCGAAAGCGCTTTTAATATTTGCCCAAACTGTTAACTCGCTTAAAATTCTAACAATGCCTTCGAACCTTAAGTGTGACGTCTGTCCCGGACGTTTTGCAGCTCAGTTCTTCCAGCTGAGTAAAACTTGCCGCCTCTGCGTTCAAAGATTACATCTACAGAAGGCTGTGACTGAGTGGAAAGTCAAGCACAATGATCTTGAAAAGAAATTTGTAGCCCTTCAGGAATTTGTTTTAACAAATGTGGCAGTGACTCCACTATCGATGGTGGAGAGGCCCTCCACTGAGACTGTGCCCTCTCCAGACGACCCTCCTGCTTCACGGGAGGACGTGTTACCTGCCTCACAGGTTGACTCCCAGCCTGCCTCACAGTTTAACCCCCAGCCTGCCTCACAGGCTAACCCCCAGCCTGCCTCACAGGCTAACCCCCAGCCGGCCTCACAGGCTAACCCCCGGCCTGCCTCACAGAACCACCGCCAGCCTGCCTCACAGGCTGACCCCCAGCCTGCCTCACAGGTTAACCCCCAGCCTGCTTCACAGGCTAACTCCCAGCCTGCCTCACAGGACAACTTCCAGCCTGCCCCACTTAACGCTTCTCTTCCTGCTTCACAGGATGTCGGGTTCCAACCTGTAAGGAATGGAGCCAAACCGAAGCAGGCAACCAAGGATTTACTGACCCCCACTACCTTCAATAGGTTCCAGGTGCTGGCAGACACCATGGAGGATGAGTTCGAGACTCGCCTAGTTGGGGACTCCATGGTGCGTGGCCAGCTGGTTGAGTTCTGTGGTCGTTCATCAAACGGCCGCAGAAAACGTTACTGCTATCCAGGTGCCAGACTGGACGACATCACCGCAGCGTGCGATGATGTCACGAGAAATGCCGACCGAAACACCCTCTTTGTCATTCACGCGGGGACAAATGACGTAAAGACAACCCTTTCTGAGGAACTGCTTGAGAAATACCGCCGCATGATCAAGCAGTATAAACGTAAAACGGATGCCAGTAACATCATAATCTCAGGAATCCTACAGAGGGTCTGAGCCGAATCTAGCTTTTACAGTAAGGCCTTCAGCACAAACAACAGACTTCAGTCCCTTTGCTCACAAGAAAACGTCCAGTTCGCTAACTTGTGGAACAGTTATTACTACGATTCGGGCTTGTTCCTTCCTGATGGCATTCACTTAAACCCTGTTGGAGCAGCCCGTTTCGGGAGGCTGCTCTGTGACCAAGTGGCTCTTCGAAAGCCAAAAAACGCGGAGGCGAGAACACCAGCAGCTCCACCGTAAGGGTGCACTCAACCCGAAAAACTCCCGACTCGAATCACATTAAAGCTTGCTATGTAAACGCTCGTAGCCTACGTAACAAATTTGAAGACTTAGAAGTCCTCGCAGCTACAAATCATTATCACATCATCGGAGTCACAGAATCTTGGATAGACACTTCAAATAGAGATTTCATTGCGGAATATAGATTACCGGGTTATACCATTTTTAGTCATGAAAGAGAGAACAGACAGGGTGGAGGCGTTATCTTTTATATCCACAACTCTCTCCATCCAGTATCCGTGAAAACAGATATTATAACCAATGTAGACACGGTCTTCATTGAAATTAAAAATAAATCTCGTAAAATAGTAATTGGACGTATCTACAGACCGCCAAGGCAGACTCTTGATATCGACCACGCATTAAGTGAATTATTATTAGAAACAAGTAGCAGTTGCGAGGCAGTAATTGTTGGGGACTTTAACTTGCCAGTGAAAAGATGGGGTGAACCGTTGAACTGTCATACAGGGCTCGACCTGTACACAAATTTACTAGAAAGTGATTTACATCAACACGTTCAAGAACCGACTCGGGAAAATAATATACTTGACCTTATCTTTTCAACGACAGCTGATCTAGTTAACGAAGTAAATGTTGGTCCAGTTTTTAGTTCTAGCGATCACCGAACAATCACATTCAGCATCAATATGAAAGAAAGGAAAGTAACTCCTAGTAAAGAAAAGGTGCCTGATTATCAGCGAGCGAATTTCGTATGACTTCGATCAATTCTAAATAATTCTGACTGGACTGAAATCTCGGCGGAAACAGATATTGATAAATCTTGGGGGGCCTTCACCACAATATTGAACAATGCCATAAGCATATGCGTACCCTATCGTAACAGACGTTCAGCTTCTAAGAAGAAACCCAAATGGTGGAATAACGAAATTCAAAATAGCCTATCTCATAAAAAACGTGTATACAGTAGGTACATATCATCTCAGAGCGAGGCTGACAAACTAGAGTTGGACAGAATTCGCCGCGAAACCAAGAAATTAATAAAACGAAGCAAGAAAAATCTTGAAGAATATATAGCGGAAACAAGTAAATCTAATCCTAAAGAATTTTTCAGCTATGTAAATAATAAAAAGTCACTCACTTGTGGTATCGGACCGCTTGCTAATGAAAATGGTAACCACACGAACGATGAAAATGAAATGGCTACAATCCTAAATAACTTTTTCGCATCCGTATTTACCGACGAAGATTGTTTATCACCTCAACCGCCGGAGGTTAGAAGGACCGAAAAGATGTTAAGTGGCGTGCTCATCGTAGAAAGTGACATTTTACGCACAATTGAAAAGATTAAAGTAAGCAAAGCTCCTGGTCCAGACAAAATTACCCCTAGGGTCTTAAAAGAAATCAAACATCAAATTTGTAAACCGCTCTCCATCATATTCAATAAATCTTTAACAGCTGGAAAAGTTCCGTCGGATTGAAACTTGCAAATGTCACACCAATTTTCAAAAGGGGACAAGTCTCATCCAGGAAACTATCGACCAATTAGCCTGACATCTATTGTTTGTAAGTTAATGGAGACTATCATTCGCGACAATATGGTGAAATTCTTCGAAGAAAATAATATAATAAATAATTCGCAACATGGCTTCCGTAGTAAACGTTCGTGTTTGACTAACTTACTTGATTTTTTCTACTATATTTTGAGGTGTTCGATGAAAGCAGATCAGTAGATATCATATATCTGGATTTTCAAAAGGCATTTGATAAGGTCCCCCACCAACGATTGCTCAGCAAACTACTGGCGCACGGTATCTCGGGTAACATTCACAATTGGCTTGCGGACTGGCTCTCTGAGCGGAAACAGAGAGTAGTTCTAAACGGTGTTACATCTAACTGGCTCGATGTCAAAAGCGGCGTACCTCAAGGATCAGTGCTTGGCCCCATGCTCTTCTTAATTTATGTTAATGATATCGATGATGGGCTCATTTGCAAAGTATCAAAATTTGCTGATGACACAAAATTGCTAGTAAAGTAACTGCGATACTCGACGAAGAAGCTTTACAATCAGATATAGATCGACTTGCACGTTGGGCCAATCAATGGCAAATGAAATTTAACGTTGAGAAATGTAAAGTGTTGCACATCGGAAAAAATAACAATTGCGTTCGGTACGTAATGAATGGCCAACAACTTTCTGCAGTAAGTAAAGAAAAGGATCTTGGAATCACTATATCAAGCGATTTAAAGCCCGGTCAGCATTGTTCAGAGGTAGTTAAAACTGCAAACAAATTGGTTGGCTTCATCGGACGAGTCTTTAATAATAAATCGGAAAAAGTAATATTAAAACTGTATAATTCGTTGGTTCGACCCCGTCTAGAGTACTGTGTACAGTTTTGGTCTCCCTACTACAGAAAGACATAGAAAAGTTGGAACGGGTCCAACGAAGAGTAACAAAGATGATTCCTAGGTTGAGAAATTTGTCATATGAACAAAGGCTTAAAGAAGTAAATTTATTCAGCCTATCAAAACGAAGAATGCGAGGCGATCTAATAGAAGTGTTTAAAATGTTCAAAGGATTCAGTGATATTAATGCGGAAGATTACTTTACAATTGATCGATCAAATAGAACAAGAAGAAATCACAATTTGAAGATAAGTGGTAAAGATTCTCGTCGCACGAAGCTAAACACTTCTTCTTCAATCGAGTTGTTAATGTTTGGAACTCTCTACCTTGTGATGTCGTTGATAGTACAACAGTTACGG
>NC_066533.1:14578434-14590934 GCF_024679095.1 Eriocheir sinensis
TTATGGTTCAAGTCATCTACGTTTTCTTTTATTGGTACTGAAAGAAATAGAAATACCTTTGTTTTACGTGAATTGAACTAGAACTTAAAAATTCAAGTGTTCGTGAATAGAAAGTTCTCAGTATCATCATTTTTACCACTGTTGTTGTTTATGTTGTCTCCGTTTTCTTTTCTTGGTACTAAAAGAACGGGAGGGGAGATGAAGGAAGGAAGGGGAAGAGGAGATGGAGGAGGAAGGAGGAGGGAAATTAAAAGAGAGGGGAGATGGAGGGTGCTGAAGGTGGGGAGGGAAGATGAAGAAGGGGGAGGGGGATGGAGGAGGGGGGGGGAGAAGATGGAGAAGGAAGGAGGGGAGAAATGGAGTGGGAAGGGGAGGTGGGACGGTGGTGATGATATTGGTGTTGATCGCCCTCCTAACTACTATACTCTGTTCTTCGATAATCTGACGTTGATTTTTGAAAACTTTTGAACTTGATTTTAAAAGTAGGCGTCCATGTTATACAGAGTTCTCAGTATCTTTGCTTTATCTCTGTTTCTCGGGGCCCCTTAAAAAATGTAACCAACCCTCACAACTTTCTCAGTAACTTCCCGGGAAACGAACTTAATCCAACCAAATAAACTTAGGATACAGAGTTCATTAAAGTTTGAGGATAACCCCCCCCCCCCCACACACACACACTAAAATTGACAGTCCTTTGTGGAAGTTTAGAGATGATTCACAGACATAGGGAAATAAAGTAAAGTTTGTGCAGAATAATTACGTGTTTGTAGTGAAGAATAGCTAGAGGAAAGAGGAAAAAATGACATGCTAGATATAGATGGAAGAGAGAAAGATGATAAAAGAGAAAAATGTAAAGAAAATGCGAAAGACTAAAAGGAGATAGAGTGATAAGAGAGAGAGAGAGAGAGAGAGAGAGAGAGAGAGAGAGAGAGAGAGGGAGAGGGAGACGGAGAGTGAGAGATAACTGGTAATGAAAAACGCCGTCAAAGGAAGAAATGAAGAAACACCCACAAGGAAAAAAGAAAGAAAGAAAAAAAGTTGCAAGCGATAAGAAACAGAAGCCGAAAATATTAATAAAAAGAGTGAGAGAGGAAAATGGAGCGAATGAAAGGCGTAAAAGGACCCCCCCAAAAAAGATGAAAAGAGGAGGAAAGCCTTTGATACGTGACGAAGAAATATAGGAAAAAAGAACTGAACGAAAGACAAGACAGAGAAAAGATCGAAATAAAGGAAGTGAAAAAGAGAGGAGGAGAAGGAGAAGCATAAAATATATTAATAGAAAGAGATGGAAAAAGATGAAAAGAAGAAGGAGTAAGAGAAGGATATTAGGAGAAGAAAGAGAAAGAAGAGGAGGAGAAAGAGGAAGAGGAAGAGGAGAAAGAGGAAGAGGAGGATTAGTAACACTCAATAATACAAGAGAAAAGAAAGCAGATGGTAATTGAAAAGGTTAAATCATGCATCATTAAAGAGGAGGAAGAGGAAGAAGAAGAGGAAGAGGAAGAGGAGAAGGAGTAAGAACAGGAAACGCCTCTCAGTACATATTCAAATGCTAGAAACAAACAAACAAACAAACAAACAAAAAAATTGAAGTGTGAATATTTTCGTATTTCTGTTAAAAACGTCCGTAAATTTATCGAATATTTACATGATTGATTAAAATACGTAAAAGAAAGATTACAAAGAAAAAAAAAAAAGCGCACGGGCGAAAAAAAATGAAAGCAAGAAAGAAAAAAAAAAGGCTTCTTGTTGTGTTATATAGTTTCTCTTCTCCCTTTTTACTTGTTCTTTTTCTATTTTAAGTTGTGTGTTTCTTTTGTTATTTTTATCTTTGTTTTATTATATTTTCTCGTTCTCGCTCCTGTTTTGGTTCCTGCAGCTCACACCTTTTCGATATTGTTTCCGTCCCATCGTTCGCTTCTTTCTAGTTTTACAATTTTTCCATTTTTATTTAACTTATTCGACCCTTTTCCTCTTTCTCCGTTTGCCAGCGAATATTTGATTTCATATACGTAGGTCTGGGTTACGAGAGAGAGAGAGAGAGAGAGAGAGAGAGAGAGAGAGAGTAGGCTCTATCACATTTCCCCTTACCCAAATAGTGACAAAGGAGAGAAAAAAAGAGTAACGTGTCGTGATCTTAGACTTTTTCTTGTCCTACTTTCCTTTCTTTCCTCCTCCTCCTCCTCCTCCTCCTCTTCCTCCACTTATTATCTTCCCTCTACTCTTGGCATCAGTCTTTTTGTCTCTATGTCTCTTGAGTGTGTTTGTCTCTCTATCTATCCTTCCGTGTGTCTGTCTGTCTGTCTGTCTGTCTGTCTGTTCGTCTATGTCGTTTTCTCTCTCTCTCTCTCTCTCTCTCTCTCTCTCTGCAGTGATTACAGGCAGCCATTGAGGTATTTAATCCTATCCTTTGATATTGATAACGATTCACATTTCGTTGGGTGTGAAAAAGGTGTAAAATTCTACCCTTTGTTTCCACTGCTCTCTTTGTGGCCGTTAATACTTTTCACGTTAAAATAATGGTCGTTAATATTTTTCATCATAATTCGCTAATGATTTTGTGGTTCGCTGTAATAGTATTTTTTTAGCTGCTTTTGTGTTTGGTTATTTCCATCTCTTTTATTTTTATGGGTCTTGTTAAATGTTGAGTGGATATATATACGTGTGGGATTTGTTCATTAATATGCGTGTGAGTGCGTGTAGAAGTGCGGCGATTAAAGAGTAAAAGTAATAATAATAACAATAATAATGATAAATGATAAAAAAGCTCTGGTAACTTCAGTAATATAAGGTCACTAAGTACCACCACCACCACCACTACCACAACCACCATCACCACCACCACCATCACCACCCCGGAAACTCACACTCACACATTTTTTTCCTCTGTGTAAGCCAATCGCTCCGTCATATTATTTTCAGCGTGTTGCCGCGGCCCATTATCATGTCGTCCATTTTATTGCTGCGGCTTTTTAATACGAGTCGTTGGCGTCATTTTTATTGGACTTTTAATTTTTTGTGTTAGATGTGGATATGGGGGGGTAGAGGGGGGTAGGGGTTAGGGGGTAGTGAGGTATGGATTGGTGTATAGGGCGTGTTGTTATTGGTGTTCCAGTGTGTGTGTGTGTGTGTGTGTGTGTGTGTGTGTGTGTGTGTGTGTGTGTGTGTGTGTGTGGTCAGGTCAGGATTTCATTTCGTCGCCAATGAAGTGTTGCCAATTTAGAGAGTTGGTGGGGTGGTTCAGAGAGGAGGGTGTTTTTGAAAAGTTATTTATGGAAAGTTATTTATATTTTTTCGTTTTAGTCTACCCTTTATATTTACCATTTTCTACTTTCGATTCATATTTTTTTAACTGGACTATACTGCGTTGCTTCATTTATCTTCCTGTTCTTAAATCTGCTCATCTGTAAAATAAATATCAGGAGAAAACAGATACTAAACATACTACACACACACACACACACACACACACACACACACACACACACACACACACACTCACACACATGCACGAACGCTCTAATACCCTTGCATAATGAATGAAGAGGATCTAGCTTCTATTAATGGAAACATATGTGTAATTATAATAATCCATTCATTACTTACATCTGTCCATTAAGCAAAGATAATCCTATTTTACACATGAAAGCTCAAGACAGATGTTCAGAGGACTAGGAACTACGTGGATGTAATAATATTGATGCGAAGATATATTTACTCGAGGAAAGTATTGGATATCTGTAAGAGTAATATTAGTTGGTAGTGAAATCAATGTTGTGTTTACCGTAGACTTTCACAAAAAAATATTTTTATTTGCTATAGTGAAAAATATTGTGCTTTTGTGATAGTGAAATATGTGTAGAGTTTACCGTAGACTTAAACATAAAAAAGTGTATCGTCCTTTTAATTAACTGTGAAAATGCATGTTTGTGTGATAGTGAAATCTGTGCAGAGTTTACCGTAGACTTTAACATCAAAACTATCTGCATTATAATTAACTGTGAAAACGTGTGTGTGTGTGTGTGTGTGTGTGTGTGTGTGTGTTCATGCAAGCAGGGCCTGTTAGGGGTGAAATGTGTGCAGGCAGTACCGAAGACTTCCTGGTAATATCGCGGTGGGCAATATTTCATGCTCTTATTGAATATTCATGGTGACCCGAAGCAGAGGTGGAGTGTGGGGGCCGCGGGGCGCGTGCGTGGCCCCGAACATCCTCTTTCGGAATCAATGCCTTGCCTTTGTTTTTGTGGTTTTAATGGTCATAATCACACACGATGATGATGATGATGATGATGGTGATGGAAATAATAGTGAAAGTAAGAAATAAGATTGATAATGATGATGATGATGGTAGTGTGAGTGAACTTCTTGTATGTCTAGTAATTATTGCAGTTTTCTTATAGTATTATCAGAAGTACCATTGTATTAGTATTAGTATTAGTATTAGTATTAGTATTAGTATCAGCAGTAGAGTGGCAGATGCAGTAATAGAAAGTGACATTAATAATAATAACAAGAGTAATAAATATACCGCTAATAACAGCAACGTCATTAATAATAGTAGACAGTAAGAAGCTTCGTTGCCATTTTATGTCCAACGATCATTCAATTATTTTTACTTTTGTGGAGTAAAGGAAAATCTCTCACTCGGAAACACTTTATATTTTTTTGTTTTTCCTCAAATTTTTCATCATAAATATCACGCCCTTGGTTAGCGAGCTCGTCATATTCTCCTTCCCACGTCCTCAATTTTTTCATTTCATTTTATCCTTTGCATCCTCTTCCTCCTCCTCCTCCTCCTCCTCCTCCTCCTCCTCCTGATTTTATTTTCCTCCCTTTCCTCCTCCCTCCTTCGTCACCTCCGCCTACTCATGACTTTATATTGTTGCCTTTCCTCCTCCTCTTCCTCTTCCTCGACCTCCATTTCCCCCTCTTTCTCCTCCTCGTCCTCCTCTCGAGCCCTCCCTCTTCTCCTCCTCCATCATCATTCTTTCCTCCTCCTCCTCTTCTGCAGCATCAGCCCAATCTCTCTCCACTCTTTCCTGTCCTCGTCATCCTCTCCATCACTCTCATCCACCTGGGCTTCGTAAATTGCGTCCCCAACAGGTGTGATAAAGCCAGCTAACACTCCCTCGCCCCTGCTCCCTCGCGCCATAAATATCTGGCCCTCACCTGGACAGCCAAAGGGGAGGGACTTTTTCTCTTTACTTTGGCGTTTGGAAGTAAATCTCTTTCTTTATGCATACGACAAGTACTTCGGAGAGAGTGGGAGAGAGGAAAAGAGGGAGAGTAGGAGAGAGGGAAAGTATTAGAGAGGAAGAGGGAGAGGGAGAAAGAGAGATGAAGAATTGCGTAGCGTTCTGGCATGATGAGAAATTTTAGATCATGGTTTTAATATTGAATGAGATGATGCGAAGTTTTATTATTATTTTTTTTTATACTTTGTTCACTTGTTACTTTCTTTTATTTTCCGTCTCGTTCCGCGGCCACAACACGATGTTTTTAGCAGGTGAAGAAAACTCAAGGGAATAATGCAATGGAAACTAAATATTCATGCACCGGACACAAAATATATCAAATCGAAGATATTAGCCATGAAATATTTTACCAGTAGACGTAATGAATGGTGATGTGACTGCAAGAAGTGTAAGAGAGTAGTATTTTGCTTATTTTCTTTGCACTACTTTTCACACAAGCGAGAAATATTTAAATGTGATCCTCCTATTTTTCTCTTTGATTCTTAATGACTAAAAAGTGATATGCATTGATTTTGTTCAGGCGTTCAACGTGTTTTTAAGTCAGGGTAACATGACGGAACCAGTCGCCTTCAGTCTCCCAAATAAACAGCCTTCCAATAAAAACAAAAGAAAACAACAAAAACAAAAAATAAAGTAAGGAGGAAAAGAAAAATAATACACAAGAAAATAACATCATACCAAGAGAAAATAAAACTCCCAGTCGCCTTCAGTCTCCCATATTTTTGATAGACCTTTCTCTCTTTGGTTTACGATTATCAATATACAAAAAAATGTATAGATAAAAAAATCTTCAACGTCCTTAAGGCTGGCCACGGTTAGGACACACACTTAAATTTTTTTCCAAACGTCTCTTTAACGCCGCAAAAAATAAAGAATAGAAAAAAAAGAGTGAAAAAGAGGCACCATTTTCAGGACCGGCCGCCACCTTTGTGCAACCTTAAGCCATTGATTGCCCCGGGGTGCCGCTTGTGGGGGGTGATAGTCAGGGGGGACGGGGGGACAAAGTGACTGGGGGGTGGAAGGGGGCAGAGGGAGTCGACCTTACCAGCTTGCAGTACGACTCACAGCCAACCAGCGCGTGGGTCGTTGTCGTTCCCGATACTACTAAGTGTTGTCGTTTGAAAGTGTAGAGTCGATACCAGAGGCTGTACAGATGGAGGGATGGAGAGAAGCGAGGGAGGGAGGGAGGGAGGGTGGAGAGAAGAGGGAGGGAGGGAGAAGTAAATAGCTCTTTCCCGCAGATGTTTACTATATGCCCCCTGGAGGTAAATAATGGAGGAAGGGAGGAAATAATGGGCGAAGGAGGAAATATTGGAGGAATGCGGAATATTGAGCAAGTAGGAAGTGGGTTGTATATTATTTTCCCCACTAATATTGCTCTTCCTAACCCCTCACTACCACTACTACTACTACTACTACTACTACTACTACTACTACTGCTATCACTACTACTACTACTACCATTAACACTACAATTTCAATGGGTTGTTACACTTAATGGGTGAAAATAAAAATAAAAGTAATAGGAAGTCCATTGCTGTATATAGTTTTGCGCGTGTTGTATTGCATCTCCCGTTTTTTGTGCAAGGGGTGGCCAGGCGTGACGGAAGAAAACGGGGTATGAGAGGGAGGGATGACTCTCCTGGGGCGTGTTCCCGTCCAGTTTGGGAGAGAAATAGGAGCGGGGACTATAAAAAAAAAAAAAAAAAAAATAGCTGGACAAAAAAGTGTAAAAAAAAAAAACATGGCTGCAGTAAATGGCAGAGCGGCGGCACGAGACATTTAATCTTCCTAACGAAATTGTTCTCGCGAGTTTTAGTTCTGCAAACAAAATTACAGCGAGAGAGAGAGAGAGAGAGAGAGAGAGAGAGAGAGAGAGAGGGAGAGGGAGAGGGGGAGTGGTGGGACTGGTAACAATAACATCCCATTCAGACATCGTGTAATGAAGCTTCGTTTTGTTGTCGGATATAAAAAAAATGGTAATGATGTCGGTTTATGGGTTCTGAAAGCCGGTGATTAATTTTCATCTCATTTAAATTAGCGGAGAGGAAATTCATGGTGATGAAGGAAGGAAGGAAGGAAGGAAGAGGAGGGAAGAGGAAATGAAGACAAAGGTATGAGGAGAGATGAATGAATGAATGAATGAATAAATGAATGAATGAATGAAGGAAGGAAGGAAGGAAGGAAGGAAGGAAGGAAGGAAGAAAAGAAGGAAGGAACAGACGAGGAAAGGACAAAGGAAGATGAGGAGAGATGAAAAGGAGAGGGAAGAGGTTGGGGGAAAGTGAAGGAAGGAAGAAGCAGTAAAGAACGAAGGAAGATGAGGAGAGATGAAACGGAGAGAAAAGAGGTTTGGGGAAAGTGAAGGAAGGAAGGAAGGAAAAAAGGAAGGAGATGAAAGACCAAGTAATAATGAAGGGAGATGTAAATGAGACATAAGAGCTTGTGGGAAGATGAAAGAAGGAAGGAAGGAAGGGAGGAAGAGAAGAGGAAAGACCGAGGAAAAATAAGTATAGAAGTTAAGGAAAAGGAAGAGCCAGCGGGAGAGAGGAGAAGACAGAGCAAGATGAGAAGATAAAAGAGGAGAGAAGAGGAGGGGGAAAAAGAGCGATAGGAAGATGAAATTATAAGAGAAAGAAAGGAGGGAAGAGTGAAGGAGATGAAAGGAGAAGAGGAGGTGAAGGAGAAGACCAAGGAATATATGGGCGAATAGAAGAAAACAGAAGAAAGATTTTAGTGATGAGGGGAAATAAAAAAGAAAGAAGAGGCAGAGAAACGAAAGGAAGGAGAAGGGAAGAAGTGAAAAATATCATGTTTATAAACGGTGAAAAGTAAGAAAGGAATGAACTAATAAGCCCCCCAAAAAAGGAAACAAAGAAGAGAAAAAATTAATAAGGAAAGACTTATAAAAAACCGAGACTAAGGGAGAGAGGAAAGAAAGGAAAGAGAGAGACGAAAAAAAGAAAGAAAAAAATGAAGGGAGTTGGGTGTTTGCAATGGAAGAAAAGGAAATTGGGGGATGAAGGAGGGGGCGAAGGGGGAGGAGGGGGGGCTTGCATTGAGCCTGATGGTCATTAGTGGAAATGATTAAAGGGGTGTTTTGTACTGTGTGTGTGTGTGTGTGTGTGTGTGTGTGTGTGTGTGTGTGTGTGTGTGTGTGTGTGTGTGTGTGTGTGTGTGTGTGTGTGTGTGTGTGTGTTATTTGTACAACGGGTTAATTATGCCACAGAGAGAGAGAGAGAGAGAGAGAGAGAGAGAGAGAGAGAGAGAGAGAGAGAAAATTAATACCTGTTTCATGGCTGTGTTATACTAGACGAAAAAAAGTTGATATATGCAATGATATGCTTTTTTATATATATTTTTTGCGTGTTTGTCTGTTTGTCTGTCTCTTGCTTTCTAATTCTTTCATTTCTTTATTCATTTGTTTATTCAACCAACTCCTACTACTACTACTACTACTACTACTACAACAAACAAAGATCACATTCTCTTTAATATCAATGCAGTTTTATTTGTTATTGACGATTCTTCCTCCAATAGTCTCAGATTTTCATTTTGTATTATATTTCAAAGAGGATTGGATCGTTCTCTCTCTCTCTCTCTCTCTCTCTCTCTCTCTCTCTCTCAAATATAGTTTCTGGTGTTGTTGGAATATTCTTTTTTATGTTCCGTTAAAAATTTATTACATCGAAACTGTAATTCTTTTAAAAGGAATGTAATGCCGTTTATTCTTTGCCCGGATCCTCTTTCCCTTTTCCCTTTTGTTTTATTTTGTGTCATTTATGAATAGCGGATAGAACTCGTTACTTATTCATGAAGGTAAGCACACGTCTGACTCATTCATATTCGAGGTATTAATATTTTTTTGTACATTGTTGCCATTAGAGAGAGAGAGAGAGAGAGAGAGAGTTAGATAGATAGATAGATAGACAGACAGATGGAGAAATAGATAGATAAATAGATAGATAGATAGATAGATGAATATTAAAACTAGTAATGACTGCTGATGATACTGAAAGGAACCTATAATCTAATGCTTTTCTTTGTGTTTTGGTCATTATATTAAGAGAGAAAAAAAAGTAGGTAACCATTATCGCAAAAAAAAAAAAAAAAATCGCTAATCGAAAATCCGAAATTATATATATAAAAAAATTGGGATCGTTTTTTTTTACTTTTTCAAATATTTACGTTCAGCATCGAAATATAGCTTTTTTTTTTTGCTTGTGTACCATTATAGTCACCCCTCCTGTCCTTTCTCTCCCCCTCTCTCCCCTCTTCTCCTCCTCCTCCCTCCTCTCCCTTCCCATTCCCTCCCTTCATCCTTACCCCCTGTACTTCCTCTCCCTTCTTTACCCTCTCTCTATCCCTCCACCTCCCCTTTCCCTCCCTCTTCCCCCTTCCTCCTTCTCCTCCTCTTCCCTTCCCCTCCCCCTTCCCCCTTCCTCCTTCTCCTCCTCTTCCCTTCCCCTCCCCCTTCCCCCCCTCGGCTCTGTTTCCTTTTGCCTTTGGTGTTATTTGGTTTCCACTTCGTTTCGTTCATCGCGGTGTTGTTTTCCATTTGCTTTCGTCCCCCCCTAATTCCTTTGTTCTGTCTCACATCTCTTCGTTCTCTGTCTGTCCCTTACCTTTTCTTCGTGTTCGTCCTGTTCTTCTTCTTCCTCTTCTTCTTCTTCTTTTTCCTCCTCCTCTTCTTCTTTCTCCTCCTCTTTGATATTCGGCGGTTTCTAATTTTCCTGATGAGGTGTGAGTGGATTTCCTTAGTTTTTTTCCCCATTTTTTCCCCTTTCATTGCGCGCGCTCTCTCTCTCTCTCTCTCTCTCGCTGTTTGTTTTTGCTTTTTCCTTCTTTTTTTCCCTTTTTTCTTGAATTCTTCTAAGCATTGATCAAGGCAGGGAGATGATGGATGGATGCTCTCTCTCTCTCTCTCTCTCTCTCTCTCTCTCTCACTATATTTATATAGGCTTTCCATCTTCCTTTTTTCTTTCTTCCTTTTATGAAACATTCGTCTTTTTTTATCTCTCGTTTATCTTTCCTCCCTCTTTTCTCCTCGTCTTTACTTCCCTTCCCCTCTTTATCTTTCTCTCCCTTCTCCCTTTTGCACTGTTCCTCTGCGATTGTCTCTTTCCTTCTTTTCTTCCTCTTGTTATTTTTTCCTTTTCATTTTTTTCTTCCTCTTTTCTTTCTACTTTTCATATTTTTTCCTTTCTTATTATTTTCTCCTATTTTTCTACCCTCCATTATTTTCTTTATTCCTATTTTCGTAACTTTTCCCATCTCCGTATTCCTACAATCACCTCTTTTTATCAACCTTCCTTCAGTGTCATCCCTTCTATCTTAATTCTTTCGTTTTTTCTTTGTACTTCCTTCCTTTATACCTCCATTTATCCTTCTTTGCGTCTATTATCTTCTCGTTATCATCTCCTTCCTTCTCTTTTCCTTCTCCCATCTTCATTTTACGTTTTTCCTTCTTTCCAATCATCTTCTTTCTCTTCTTTTCTCCAATCTCCCTTTTTTTCCTCTTCATTCCTTTTCCCCGCCCTACTCCTCTCCCTCTCTCTCTCTCCCTCCCTCTCTCTTTCTCTCCCTCTCTTTCTCTCCCTCGGGTGTGTTGTGAGAGGAAGCATCTTTCCAAGTCTCTTCCAAACACACGCCTCAGTAAGAGAGAGAGAGAGAGAGAGAGAGAGAGAGAGAGAGAGAGAGAGAGAGCTGACCGCCTTTGAAGAGAATGAGAGACATGATGAATATGTATACAGATGAGAGAGAGAGAGAGAGAGAGAGAGAGAGAGAGAGAGAGAGAGAGAGAGAGAGAGAGAGAGAATCTTCATCATCATCATCATCAGGGAACGCCACACAAAACATTACTTGCAAACAGGAAACATACAAAAAAAAATGAGGAAAACGAAAAATGAGATAAAAGAGGAGGAGGAGGAGTAGGAGGAGGAGGAGGACAATAAGAAGATAAGAAGGAGGGTAAAGAGGAGGAGAATAAGGAGATAAAGAGCTTAGCCACAACGATATTTATAGAGGAAAAGCTGAAAAAAAGAAGAAAGTAAACGAGGGGAAGGTAATACAATCTCTCTCTCTCTCTCTCTCTCTCTCTCTCTCTCTCTTTAACTAACATGAAAGGAAATAAGTTGAAAAATAAACACTGTCACGTCGGCCCTTGGGAAATTATCACGGTGGAAAGAATGGGTTTTGCTTGTTTTCTATTCTTGAATGTTTTTTGTTAATTCGGTTTTTGTTTTCTTTTTTTTGTTATTTTTTGTTATTTTTTGTTTTTGTTTGCGGTCTTGTGTGGCTTGTTTTTTTTTGTTCGTGTGTGTGTGTGTTTATCTTTTTTTTTTTTCAGCTAGGTATTTTGTTGCTTTTTTGCTTGGTGATTTTTTTTCTGTTATTTTGTATGTATGTATATAGGAATAGACAGACAGATAGATACAAGGATAGAGAGGCAGAGAGACAGAGTGCGAGATTCAGAGCAAAGTCGCAAACACGTACACCATAACACAACGAACAAAGGGAGAAGGGAAGGGAAGGGAAGGGCAGGGCAGAGTAATAGGATAAGAAGCTTAGCCATTACGGACAATATGACTCTCTAAAAGGCCTCTTGTGCTCCTCCCTCTTAGCAGGACGTTTACAGCTGCTTGCGTCCGCTACGGCTTTACCTGACGAGTTAATTGTACCTGTTAGTGTTTTGTTTATGTATAATGGTAGGAATAGGAGTGAAGCGGTAGTGGTAGTTGTTGTTGTAGTAGTTGTAGTAGTAATATAAATTGTTGTAGTAGTAGTAGTAGCAGTAGTAGTAGTTGCATTAAGTTTAGGATATTAAATAGATTAGATAGATAGATAAAGATAGATAAATAAATATAGATAGATAAAATAAGCTGAGAGAGAGAGAGAGAGAGAGAGAGAGAGAGAGAGAGAGAGAGAGAGAGAGAGAGAGAGAGAGAGAGAGAGATTGCTCATTAGCTGTGTAATCTAAATTAGTATAAGATATTTTTTTTCCTCGATATCTCATTTGCCGTTAGATTCCAAGTAATATGTGTGTGTATGCGTGTCGGCGGGGGTTGGGGGTAGGGGAGGGGGGGAGGGGAGGGGGGGGGTGGGGGGGGGTGTGCAGGCACACACACACACACACACACACACACACACACACACACACACACGTTATTCCACTTTAGTTTTGTAAGTAATTTAATTCCGTCCGCTATCATGAATACTCGACGTGTGCGTGTGTGTGTGTGTGTGTGT
>NC_066533.1:14593434-14633434 GCF_024679095.1 Eriocheir sinensis
CTTCTCTCCTCCTCCTCCTCTCCTCTTCTATTTTCTTTTCTCTTCTCTTCTCTTCTCGTCTCTTCTCTTCTCTTCTCTTCTCCTTTCCTTTTCTCTTCTTTAATTTTCTTTTCTTATTTTTTTGTTTTGTTTTGTCTGTGTGTTTGTGTGTTTTGTGTGTTTGTGTTATTTATTCTTGTTTTCCTATTTCTTTCTCTTCATTGATTATTTAAAGAATTTCCAAGTTTTGATTTGAGGAAGGAAAGGAAGGAAGGACGAGAGGGAGAGAGAGAGAAAGAGAGGCAGAGAGATTGGAGGAGAAGAAATGGAGATGGAGTAGGTTGTTACCAGTTAAAAGGAATGAGAGACTGGAGAAGAGAATAAAGAAAAGGAATAAAGGAGGGAGAGAGAGAGAGAGAGAGAGAGAGAGAGAGAGAGAGAGAGAGAGAGAGAGAGAGAGAGAGATAAACTTGGTAATAAAATCTCTCCTTTTCTCTCTCTCTTTCTCTCCCTCTCTCCCTTCCTCTTATCTTTCTCTCTTACCCTCCATAGTCAAGAGTTAAGTAATGATGAGAAAAGTTTTGATTATATATTTTCCCTCTTGCCCGATTCCTCTTCCTCCTCTTCCTCTTCCCCCTCTTCCTCCTCCTCCTCTTCCTCCTCCTCTTCATTTTTTACCTCTTATATCATTTTTATCTCCGTACTAACCCGACATATAGGTACTCATGTTTACCCACTTCTCCTCCTCCTCCTCCTCCTCCTCCTCCTCCTCCTCCTCCTCCTCCTCCTCCTCCTCCTCCCTTCGATTGGAGAGAGACATCAAATTACGGAGGTGAGCTTCAGCAAATTGCTCGAGTAAATTATTGGGCTTTTCTGAGATTTAGAGAGAGAGAGAGAGAGAGAGAGAGAGAGAGAGAGAGAGGGAGAGGGAGGTGAATTCTATCTATAAATGGTATAAGTGAATGCTATTAAGCTCCGCGTGTTTCAGTTTTTTTCCTGTCTCTCTGTTCTGTTATTTATATTTTTTCCTCTCTCCTATTTTCTTTTCCTTCACTCATTTATTTCTTCCTCCGTTCTTCCCTATTTCCGTATCTCCATTTCTACATCCAACCATCTTCACTTCCTCCTATATTTCTTCCGTTTTGTTCTTCTATTCCTTTCCCCATGCACGCTTTTCTTCGTTTTCCCTTCTTTCCTTTCTTATCCCATCCTTCTAACTTTCTCCCATATTTCAGTTTTTCGTTCTCCATTATTTTTTATCTTTCCTTTGCTACTTTATTTCTTCCCTTTCGTTATTCTATTCCTTTTTCCTTTCCCCATTCACTCTTTTCTTTGTTTTTCCCTCCTTCCTTTTCTTCTCCCATTCTTCTAACTTTCTTTACTACTACAACTTTCTCCCATATTTCAGCTTTTCTCTCCATTTTTTTTATCTTTCCTTTGCTCCTTTATTTCTTCCCTTTCGTTATTCTATTCCTTTTTCCTTTCCCCATTCACTCTTTTCTTTGTTTTTCCCTCCTTCCTTTTCTTCTCCCATTCTTCTAACTTTCTCCACTACTTCAACTGTTTTTCATATTTCATCTTCTCGTTCTCCTTTCTTTCCACCTCTTCCCCAGTACCTCTATGCCATCCATCAATTCCTCTTCGCTTTTAACCTTTTCCTCTCCTCCCTTCCCTTGCCTCCCTTTCCCTCTCCTTACTCTCTATTTCCTATCCCTTTCCCAGTACCCCTATGTCCTACACCCATTCCTCTTCGCTTTTAACCTTTTCCTCTCCTCCTTTCCCTTCCATTTCCCTCTCCTGACTCTCCCTTACCCTCTACCTTCCCTAACTTTCCCTATACCTTCCCTAACTTTCCCTCTTCTTATTCTCTATCTCCTATCCCTTCCCCAATACCTCTTTGCTCTAATCCAATTCATCTTACCTTTTAACCTTTTCCTCTCCTCCTTTCCCTTCCCTTTCCCTCTCCTGACTCTCCCTTACCCTCTACCTTCCCTAACTTTCCCTCTTCTTATTCTCTATCTCCTATCCCTTCCCCAATACCTCTTTGCCCTCCACAAATTCATCTTCCCTTTTAACCTTTTCCTCTCCTCCTTTCCCTTCCCTTTTCCTGTCCCTTCCCTCCCTTTTCCCTAACCCTTTTCATGTCCCTTCCCACCCTTTCCCTCCCCACCTTCCCCTCCCTCGGCGCAACAGGCTGACGCTATAAGGCAAATAAATTTACAAGAAGGTCGCATCCGAAATGTAAATGAGACGCCAGTTACTAGGACGAGGGACTCACGGCCATTAATTCCTAGGCCGACGGGGAGAGAGAGAGAGAGAGAGAGAGAGAGAGAGAGAGAGAGAGAGAGAGAGAGAGAGAGAGAGAGAGAGAGAGAGTGTTTCCTGTTTTCATTTCTAGTTTTCGATACGTCTTTCTGATCTCTGAATTAATGATTATTGAGTGTACCATCGGGAGAGAGAGAGAGAGAGAGAGAGAGAGAGAGAGAGAGGGAGAGGGAGAGCGAGAGGGAGAGATTTTTCCTCACTAATGGCTTATGGTGTTATTTTTTTTCTTTATATTAATTCACTGAGCTTCATTTATTATTATTTTATTTTCCTTTTCATAACAAGTCCATCCATCATGACCTGTGTGTGTGTGTGTGTGTGTGTGTGTGTGTGTGTGTGTGTGTGTGTGTGTGTGTGTGTGTGTGTGTGTGTGTGTGTGTGTGTTGTGCTACTTCTCTTTTTCTCTTTCTCCTTTCGCTTCCTCCCTTTCCTTCGTCTATTTTTCCTCCCTCTCTCTTCCTTCCTTTCCCTTTACTTATTCCTCCATTCCTCCCTTCCCTCCTGACGGATCTCTTCAACTTTTTCCTCCATTTCCTTCTCTTCATTCATCTCTCTTCATTCCCTCCCTTTCCTCCCTCTATTGTATTTCATCTTTCCCTTTTTCCTTTTCTTCCATTCCATTCTTCCATTCTTCCTTTTCCTCCATTCCCATCCCTTTATTCATCTCTCTTCATTTCCTTCCTTTCCTCACTCCCTTGTATTTTATCTTCCCTTTTTCCCTTTCTTTCCACCTCCCTCCCTTCCCTTCTCTTCCATTTCATTCCCCTTCTTTCCCTTCCTTTTCCCTTCCCATCCTTTCCCTTCTCCTTTTCATCTCTTTTATCTCATTCCCTTTCCTTTCCGTACCTTTCATTCCCTTCCCTTTTCTTCCCTTTCCCTTCCCTTCCCTTCCCTTCCCTTCCCATCCCTTCCATTATCCTCCCCTCCCCTTCCCTCCCATCCCTTCCCTTCCCTTCCCTTCCCTTCCCTTCCCTTCCCTTTACTTTCCTTCTCTTCCCTTTCTTTTTTACTTCTCCCCTTCCTTCTCTTCGCCTTCCCTTCCCTTTCCTTTCCCCTCCCTCCCTCCTTCCCTCCTTTCCTCCCTTCTCTCCCTTAAAGGTCATTCCTCTTCCTCGCCTTCAACATGAGGAATGAGGGAGAAGCCTCATTTGTTTTCCCTCCGTTTTCTTTGGATGCTGCCCCCCTCTCCCCCCCTCCCCCCTCCCCCTCCTCCACTTGTATTTTAAAGGGAGGCTTCGCTGAAAATGCTGATGTGGTGTTTTTTTGGTGTTTTTTTTCATATATTTTTCTGTCTTATGTTTGTTTTGTTGTTTTTGTTTTGCTGTGGGTGAGTGAATGTGTGTTTTTGTTTTGATGTTTGTGTGTTTGTTGGTGTTGTTGTTTGTTTGTTTGTTTATGTGTTTGTGTTGTTATTAAGAGTTTTTTTTAATGATATGTTTGTTTTTGTTTTCTTTTTAATAATTTGGTGTTTGTTTTGAGTTCCTTCAGGTGATGTTTGCCTTTTTTATTCGCTTTTTTTTCTTGTTTATTTATTTTTCTTTAAGTATTGTAGTTTTGTTTTTCTTGTTGATGTTTGCTGTTGTTTTCGTTGTTTCTCTCTCTTTCTCTTTTATTTTTATCTCTTTTGTCTTGTCTCCTTGTTTCTGACGTGTATCTTCCCTCCTGTGTGTGTGTGTGTGTGTGTGTGTGTGTGTGTGTGTGTGTGTGTGTGTTCCTTTACTTTATTTTACCCTTCTCCTGTTCTTTATTCTCGCCTTTGTCACTGTTCCCTCTTTCTTTTTTTATCTTTCTTTCCCCTCTTCTTCCTCTTCCTTCTCTTTCCTTTATCTACAAGTACTTTTTTTCTATTTCTTTCTTTTTTTCTTTTCTTGTATGTTCTTTTTTTTTCTACGTTTTAATTTTCTTTTCTCTTCATTTTTGTTATTGTTCCTTACGATCTTCTCTCCCTCCTCTTCTTCTTCTTCCTCTTTCATTTTCTTCTCCTCCTCCTCTTCCTTCTCTCCTTAACTCGTCCATCTTCATCTTGTCCTGTTTGTTTTCTTTCTCTTCGTCCACCGCTTACAGTTTCCTCTTGGTTTTCCTCTTCCTCTTCCTTCTTTCTCATTCATCTTCTTTAACCTCTTCTTTCTAATCATCCTTCTCTTCTACCACTTTTGTTCACTTTCTTCCTCTTTGACCATTGCTTTATTTCCTCTTCCTCCTCTTTCTTGATTTACTCTTTATCTTCCTCATCTTTCTCCTCCTCCTCCTCCTCCTCCTCCTCCTCCTCCTCCTCCTCCTTCCTATTCATACGACACATCATTTTCTAACTGCCCCATTTTCTCCTTTTTTTATGACCGCCCCATCAACCATTATCTCCCATTCAGACTCTCTCTCTCTCTCTCTCTCTCTCTCTCTCTCTCTCTCTCTCTCTCACACTTTTTTTTCAATACCTATTCATTTTTTTTTGTTTTTTTGTTTTTTCTTGCTTCTTTTGTATTTTCTCTGTTTCCATTTTGTTTTTCCTTTTTTTTACCATATTTTCATCACCATTTTTCCTCTTTTCTTCATCTCTTTGTCTTCTCTTTCTGTCCTCCTTTCTTCCTCCTCCTTTCATCTTCTTTGCTCCGTCTTTCATCTTTCCTCTGTCTATTTCTTCTTCGTCTTTTCGTCCAATTATCTCTATCTGTTTATCACTTCCTACCTTTCGTTTATCTCTTATCTCTATCTCTTTGTATCTTCATCTCTTTATTACTGCCCATCTTCTACAGTCTCTCCAGTTATCTGTCTCTCTATATCTCTCCATCTCCATCGTTATCTTACTCCAGGTCGCCTACTATCTCTCTATCTCTCCATCTATCTACTATCTATCATCTACTATCGCTCTATCTCTCCATGTCTTTATCCTTTCATTTCTCTCCTATATCATTTCCCTCCTTCCTTCATCTTTTTCGTTCCTTTCCTCCGTCCCTTCCATTTCTCTCTCTCTCTCTCTCTCTCTCTCTCTCTCTCTCTCTCTCTCTCTCTCTCTCTCTCTCTCTCTCTCTCTCTCATCACTCCCGATCTTCTGCAATCTCTCCTCTTCTCTATCTCTCCATCTCTCCCGATCTTCTACAATCTCTCCCGTTCTCTATCTCTCCATCTCTCTGTCTCTCCCTCCGGCGGACCCCTTTCGAAAATCATCATGAACGCGGGTGAGGATGAGATGGAACTTTATAAGCCGGGTGACATCTGGGATTGAGGAGGAGAGAGGGAGAGGGGGGAGGGGAGGAAGGGAGGATAGGAGACATATGAGTGACGAAAGACGAGTAGTAGAGAGTAGGAGAGCAAGATTGAAAGGGAAGGGGTGAAGGAAAGAGAGAAGGAGAGAGTAAAGGAAGAGAGGAAGGAAAGGGAAGCAGGGAAAGAAAGAGGTAGGGAGATTGGGATGAAGGAACGGTAGAATAAAAGGAAAGTAGGAGAGAAAAAGAGACGAAATATGGAGAGATAGGAGGTAGGGATGAAGAATGAGGGATAGAAGGAAGGAAGAGATGAAGGGAAGGGAAGAAGGAGAGAGGGAGGTAGGTAAGAATGGAGAGCAGTACAGGAGAAAAGGAAGAGAGGAAGAGAAGGAGATGGGTTAAGGAAAGAGGAGGGGAAGTTAAGGATGAAGAAATACTAGAAAAGGAGGAAAGAAAGAGAGGAAGAGAGGAAAGGAAGAGGAGATGGAAAGAGAAATGGAAGTAGTGATGAAGGAAGTGGATAGTAGAAAAGGAAGAAAGGAAGAAAAGAAGAGCATGAAATAGGGAGGCAGGCTAAGATGAAAGTAGAATTGGAAAAAAGGAAAATAGGAAGGAAAAAGGAAGAAGGAAAAAGGAAAAGAGCACCTGATTTTTTTATTTTCCCTTTGAGCTGCGTGCGTCAGAAAAAGGGAGAAAGGGAGAAAATAGGAAGAGGAGAGAGGGAGGGAGATTAAAGGGAAAGGGATGAAGGGAGAGGGAAGGAGGGAAGGAGGGAAGGATCTGAGACGTTGACCATAAAATCCCTCCCTCGGAAATATGAAATGGAGGAAAATGAGAGGAAGAGCTGAAGAGAAAGTTGTACAGCTAAATTAGAACTCTCTCTCTCTCTCTCTCTCTCTCTCTCTCTCTCTCTCTCTCTCTCTCTCTCTCTCATTAGGTACTTTTTATACCATTCCCTTATCCACTATTTCGCCTTACTCTTCTTTATCATCTTTCCTTCTCCCTCCTTTATCCATTTATCTGTCTCTCTTTTCCCTTTTGTTTATCTATTTCTCCTCTATTCCCTCAGTTTCTTCTTCCTCCTCGTCTTTCTTTGTCGTTTTTTTCCTTCCCTTTTTCCCTTTTTCTGTTTACTTTTTTCCCCTTTTCTCTTCCTCTTGAATCATCTTCCATCTCCCAATTCCCCATCTCCACCTTCCCTTCTGCATCCTTCTCCCACTCACCTATTTTCTTTCCTATTTTTCTACCTATTTTCCTACATGTTTTTTTTCCTATTTTCCTTTTCCATCCTGTTCTCCTCTCTCCTCTCTCCCCTTTTCCTCCCCTTCCCTCCCTCCATTAATGCATCAGCGCGCACCTTGGAGAGACTTTATCACCGCCTCGGCTTGTGATCAAAGTTAACAAGTTTCACAAGAAGAGATGTGATGGAGAACCGGGTGTGAGAGGAGGGAGGGAGGGAGGGAGAGGGAGAAGGGGTTGAGGGAGGGGAAGGAGGAGGAAGTGTTGTTTGTGTGTGTGTGTGTGTGTGTGTGTGTGTGTGTGTGTGTGTGTGTGTGTGTGTGTGTGTGTGTGTGTGTGTGTTTCTAGTTGTTGTTTAGTTCTTATGATTTCGCTTTATGCCTTTTTTTTTTTGCAAGTGTTTCTTCCTGTCTTACTTTCTTTATTTCTCTCTTTCTCTTTTTCTTTATTTCTCTCATATTCTCTCTTTCCTTCAATCTCAGTTTTTTCTTTCTTAACCATCTCTCTTTCATTCATTCTTTTTCTTTCTTTCTCTTTCTTTCACAAAAAAATCACTTTCCCCACAAAACCTTCCACTTTCCACCTTCCCCTTCCTTTCCCTTTCCCTCACTTTCCCTTTCCTTACCTTTCCTCGTGACACCTGGCGGTCTAGATGTGTGTGGGGGGGTGGGGGAGGGGGGAGGAGGGGCAGACGTGTTAATGAAAATGTATCTCTGGTGTCGCTCTCCCCCGTCCTCCCCCTGGTGACAAATGACCCTGGGGCAGTGAGTTATGGTCCGTAGGTTAGGTCCCCTGGATTGTTGGATCAGTGTAGCTCCCCCTGAAAGCCACCAGAGAAAATGGGTCCCTTCAGAGTATCGGCGCCTCCAAGGATTATGGGAACGAAGGGAAGGAGGGGGAGGGAGAGGAGAGAGGAGGGGAGATGTAGGAAGAGATTGCACAAGGAATATAGAGAGGAAGAGACAGAAAGAGAGGTGGGGTGAAAGAGGGAGAGGGAGTGAAGCGTGGATACAGAAGGTAGATGTTGAAAAAGGAATGGAGATTAAAAGAGAGATACAGAGAGAAGTTAAAGGAAGAAAGGAGGGGGAGAGAAGCAAGGACATTGGTGAGGAGTTAAAGGAAAAAATGGAGCAAGAAACAGAGGAAGAAAGAGAAAGAGTATGAGAGAGGAGAATGCAAAACGAAATGGAAGGAGGGAAAGAGGGAAGGAAGGAAGGAAGGAAGAGAGGAAGGGAGAAACATTGGTAAAGGAGGGAAGTATAAGAGATTGAGGAAGAAGTAGGAAGAGAAATAGATTAGTGGAGTAAGATTTTAGTAAGAGGAGAATGTAAAACGAGATTGGAAGGAGTGATGGAGGTAAAGAAGAATTGAAAGAACGAAGGGAAAAGCTAAGCAAAAGTTTAAGAGGGTAGAAGGAGAAGAAACAAATGGATAAAAATAGGAAAATAAAGGGAAATGAAAAAAAATGACAGATGGAAGAAATTAAGTGAATATAGAAAAACGAAGATGAAAGAAAGGTGAAGGAAGGAATAGGAAGGAATGGTGTAGTGAATTTTAAAGGAGAAAAGATGATGGAAAAGAAGGGAAGGAAGGAAGGAAGAGATTGAATAAGGAATAGAGAATGATGATACAAGTTTTATGAGAGAGAGAGAGAGAGAGAGAGAGAGAGAGAGAGAGAGAGAGAGAGAGAGAGAGAGAGAGAGAGAGAGAGAGAGAGAGAGAGTAGAGGACTGAGCAAAAAAGGGATGTAAGAAAGAAAGGAAGGAAGGAAGGAAGGAAAAAAAAATAGAGAAGTAAAGGGAACTGAAAAAAACAAACAAGAGGGAGGAAGGGATAAATGAAATAAATGAGTAAATAGCCAAGAAAAAAGCTAAAGGAAAGTGACGAGAGAGGGGGAGATGCTAAAAAAAGGAAATAAGTAAAATGCAAGGGAGTGAGGGCGGGTAATTGGATTGGAGAGTTTGAGGGAAGCGAAGAGAGAGAGAAAGAACGAAGGAATGAAGGATCAGAAGACGCGGAATGGGCGGGAAAATGTGATAAAGCAAGGAAGCGAAGAAAGGGTGCGAGAAGGAGGCGGAAAGAGACAGGATGATGAAAAGGGCGATGAAGCGAGGAAAGAAATACGGTTGACGAGAGAATGAAACAATAATGGCGTAAATGATTGAACGAAATGATGATAACATAAATGATGAAAAAATGAAGCGAAGAAAGGGTGCGAGAAGAAGGTGGAAAGAGACAGGTATTGATGAAAAGGGCGATGAAGCGTGGAGAATAGATACGGTAGACCAGAGAATGAAATAATGATAGCGTCAATGATAGAACGAAATGATAATATAATAATGTAAATAATGAAAAAAATACTAGAATTTTCACAAAGATTTAGATGCTGAAAGACAAGACGCAAATTTAAACGTAGGAATATATTTTGAAACCCATTTATCTATCTCCCTACCTACCAACTCACTCACTCACTCACTCACTCACCTACTTATTACTTTTTTTTTTTTTTTTTTTACAGCAAAGGAGACAGTTCAAGGGCACACAAAAAGCAAACATTAATAAAAAAAGCCCGCTACTCGCTGCTCCTAAAAAGAATCCAAAGAGGTGGCCGAAAGATAGGTCAGTTTCGGGAGGAGAGGTGTCCTGATACCCTTCTCTTGAAAGAGTTCAAGTCGTAGGCAGGAGGAAATACAGATGAAGGAAGATTGTTCCAGAGTTTACCAGCGTGAGGAATGAAAGAGTGAAGATGCTGGTTAACTCTTGCATAAGGGGTTTGGACAGTATAGGGATGAGCATGAGTAGAAAGTCGAGTGCAGGGGAGGCATGCAGTTAGCAAGTTCAGAAGAGCAGTCAGTGGAAATATCGATAGAAGATAGAAAGAGAGGCAACATTGCGGCGGAATTTAAGAGGTAGAAGACTATCAGTATGAGGAGGAGAGCTGATGAGACGAAGAGCCTTAGCCTCCACTCTGTCCAGAAGAGCTGTGTGAGTGGAGCCCCCCCACACATGAGATGCATACTCCATACGAGGGCGGACAAGGCCCCTGTATATGGACAGCAATTGTGCAGGGGAGAAGAACTGGCGGAGACGGTACTTAATACATACATGCTACTTACTTACTTACACACAAACACACTCAAAATCATACCTACATAATAAATAGCATACATAACACACATCTATCCCTATCCCTCTCCCTCCCTCCCTCTCTACATAAAACAGAGTCCGCTGCCACTTTCATCGCTAGAGCAAAATTCAGTGTAAAAACAAATTGAATAATCCTTAAATCTCCCGGTAAAAAGCTGGGCTGTGTTAAATGGACGTAAAAATGTTCTCGCGCCGTAGCTTTCCCGGACAACATTTTCATCTTTTTTTGGGGCCAGTTTAGATTGGACTTTGAGCATTTTTTTGTATGCTTTTGGATATATAGGAAGAGGAGAGCAGGAAGGGAGAGAGGGAGGGTGGGTGGGTGAGAGAGAGAGGGAGAGAGGGAAAGGGAGAAGGAGAGAGGGAGAGAGAATTAACTTTGATAATAGTACTGAGCGAATTTGCAGTGAAGTGGAGGGTGAGGGGAGCGAGGTCAAGAGAGGATGAGTTTGAAGTGAAATGAGAGAGTGGATGAAAGTAATTAAAAGATATACAAAGAACTAATGATGAGTAAATAAAGAAGAAAGGGTGATTTAGTGGAATAAAGGGATCAGAAGACACATTAAAAGATAATGGAATACTGAATTGAATGTGATGAGAAATATGAAAAAAAAGAATTGTTGAAGTTCACTGCAAAAAAAAAAATAATGAAAAATAAGTGAAATTGGATGAATTGGTGGAATGAATGAATAAAGAGTAAACACAATGAATGGTAATGGAATAGTGTAGTGGAAGTATTATAAAAAAATACATACGAGGAAACGAATGAGCAGGTGTAGTGCAGAAAAAAAATGATGAGGAAATAAAGTGGAGTGGATGAGTTAAGTGGAATGAAGGAATGAGATTAAACAAAACAAAACAAAAAAATAAATAAATAAACGACTGACAGAGACAAAACAGAAAACAAAGTGAATAAATTTGTGGAAGTCACCAGGAAACAAACAAGACGAAATAAAACAAAATAAACACACAAACAAACAAACAAACAACAATACCCTAAGAAAATAGTTGACTTAAATAAACCACCCAACAAAAAACAAACACAAAAAAAGATAACAAACAAAGATAAAACTAGATAAAACACACACAAAAAAACCAAACCGTAAGAAAACCAAGTCCACCCTTTTTACCTCGGGGCCATAAAACTCGTGTCATAGGAAACCGAGCCATAAATCAGGGCGCTTTAAAGACTGTTTCCCGATACCTGTTACGCATAATAAGATCTATTACGCACAGCAGGAGACGCAACGTGAGCCGGAAATAGGGAAGATAAATCACCGGAGTCAATGTATAGAGATCCCGAGGCGTATGTGTGTGTGTGTGTGTGTGTGTGTGTGTGTGTGTGTGTGTGTGTGTGTGTCTCTGTTTCTCTTATCTTGTCTGTCTTGTCTTTCTATCTGTCTCTGTCTGTTTGTGTAAGTGTGTATTTTTATGTGTGTTTGTGCTGTATGTCTCTCTGTCTGTCTCAATGGAAAGGAGAAAGGGAAGAAAATGGGAAATGTCTGTATGTTGTCTGTGTATTGTCTGTGTGTCTGTCTGTCTGTCTGAGGAAAAGAGGAGGGTGAGAAAAACGAGAAAATGGGAAAGGTCTGTCTATCTTATCTGTTTCTGTCTGTCTTTCATTTAGTCTGTTTTTGTCTGTTTCTGTCTGTCTGTTATCTGTTTACGTGAGGAGAGGAAGAGAATAGGAAATAGGGAAAGGAAAAAAATGGAAACTGGCTATCTTATGTGTCTCTGTCTGTCTGTCTGTCTGCGTGTCTCATTACAGTGTGCAGGTGGCGGGTCTAGCAAACATTTTACGCCTCCCAGATGCTGCCAAATCAAATTATGCGAGTGTCTGCAGCCTCTGTTTGTTGCCCTGGTGGTGGTGGTGGAGGTGAATGATGGTTTTATGTACCTCCGTTTTCCTTGTCTTTTGTCTTTCTTCTTCTTCCTCCTCTTCTTCTTCCTTCTCTTCTTCTTCTTTGTATTTTTTCTTCTTATTTTATTTTTCCCTGTAATGTTTCTTCCTTTTGTTTTAATCTTTTTATCTTCCTCTTCTTTTTCTTTTGTTTTTTCTTTTAATCTTCCTTGTCTTCTCTGTCTTCTTCGTATTTTTCATTTCATCTTCCTTTTTTTTTCTTCTTTTTTTACCTGTGCGTGTTTCTTGTTGTGTTCTCCTTTCTTTCTGCAACTCAATTCTTCTAAATTCTTCAGTGTACCATTTTATTTTTCTCGTTTTCTTTCCTCCTGCTTTGCCTTTTACTGCTTCCTCTCCTGCCTCCTGCCTCCTGTCTCCTCCTCCTCTTCTTCTTCTTCTTCTTCCTGCCTCCTCCTCCTCTTCTTCTTCTTCTTCCTGTCTCCTCCTCCTCTTCTTCTTCTTCTTCCTGCCTCCTCCTCCTCCTCCTCCTCCTCCTCCTCCTCCTCCTCCTCTTTCCTTTACTTATATTTCAGCTTTCGCGTCGTGTTTGTAGTTTGAAAAGGGCACTTGTAACTTTTTTTCCAGATCTTATCAGTCTTACCACCCAATTCTCTCTCTCTCTCTCTCTCTCTCTCAAAACTAGTCCCATATCTCGAGGCCAGGGGGAAAGGAGAGAAAGTTTGACTATTATCTTCCTAGTTTCTATAATTGAACACATTTTTCCTGGCCCGAGAGAGAGAGAGAGAGAGAGAGAGAGAGGGAGAGGGAGAGAGGGAGAGGGGGACGGAGAGGGGGGGGTGATGGCGTTAATGGTCAATAACACTCACGAAGGTTCTGCGAGGTATTAGCGCAACTTTTTCCTTATTGGTGTTTATTGCGCGAGTGTCCGCAGAAGAAAGATTTTTATATCTCACGTTCCCCGCCTTTGTCTTGTCTTCCTGTGTGTGTGTGTGTGTGTGTGTGTGTGTGTGTGTGTGTGTGTGTGTGTGTGTGTGTGTGTGTGTGTGGGGGGGTATGTGTGTGTATTGGTGTTTGTTGCGGGGAAGAGGAAAGGAGAGTGTGTGTGATGTGTGTGTGTGTGTGTGTGTGTGTGTGTGTGTGTGTGTGTGTGTGTGTGTGTGTGTGTGTGTGGCTCTTATACACTAATATCACTTCTTCAATATATTTAACTTACACCTACAAACATATGCTTAGTAGACACACACAAAACAAACAAAGAAACACCCTTGAAACCCTCCTTTTACAACCAAGTACATTATCCAACCAATCTACAAATTCTTTCCACAGCATCCCAAACCTTAGCCATACATACACAAACAAACACGTGCTCTATAGACACACGAACACTCACCTTACACCCAACCATACGAGGACACCTGCCCCTTCTCCATCCACACAAACACACACACCTCTTTGGATTCTTTGCAGGAGTAGCGAGTAGCGGGCTTTTTTTTATTATTGTTTCCTTTTTTTTGTCCCCTTGAGCTGTCTCGTTTGTTGTAAAAAAAACCCTTTACATAACTCTCTTCACACCATAGCCACAAACGGAAACAGTAAAGGGAAACACTAATAAAAACAACATGGCATTAAAGTTATAGTGGAAGGATAAATTAAAGACACAGGAGTTGCTAGAGGCCTTGATGGTTATTGTGGATTTAGTAAGAATGAGGGGAGGGATGAGGGGAACGTTGCCAGATTGTCGTACTCAGCATCCTATTGTTGCCGATTTCCGACCCCAAAACAGCCTCCTCGACCCCGATAACTGCCTTCATATTTAGTTATCGTTAAAATGGTTAATTATCGGTGTTTTTTGTCAATAGCTATGGCTCAGAAACCGGTAAATACGAGGCTATGAGTACGATAATCTGGCAACGGTGGGTGAGGGCGAAGAATATAGAGGGATAGAGTAGAGGTACTGAGGGTGATGTACGGGGTAAGGGTGAACGTGAGGGGTAATGTAGAGGTACTAAGGGTGATGTACGGGGTAAGGGTGAGTGTGAGGGGTAATGTAGAGGTACTAAGGGTGATATACGGGGTAAGGGTGAGCGTTAGGGGTAATATAGAGGTAGTAAGCAGCGTTGCCAAAGTATCGTACTCATCACATTACATTTTCCTAGTTTCCGACACATAACTATTGGAAACATGAAAGAAAACCATCGCTATTTAACAGTTTCAACGATAACTTTAAATTTCGATCGTTATTTGTATAGGTACGAGAGTTTTGGGCCTGAAAATGATAAAATGTGACAGAGTACGACAATTTGACAACGCTGGTAGTTAGGGTGATGTAAGGGGGAAGCGTGAGAGTGAGGGGTAGTGAAGGGGACTGAGGGGCGCATTACCAAACATTTCGTTGCCCAAGTTCACATATTTGACAAGGCTTTCGTAGGAGTTTGGGGCATTTTTAGGATTAATTTTATGGCCCTGGTGGTAGTTTTATCCTTCTTCTGTACCGTGAAGCTAAAAGAAACACTCATTAGAACCAGATTAACCCCTCTTTGACCTTTAGAAATAGCTGATATGAAAAGCGCAAATGTCCAATAATGCCGACCTGAGTGTGATGTAGAGGGTATAAGTAAGGGTAGGGTGAGGAGTATTCGTGGCTGTGTGTAGGATAGTCTGCGGAAGAGTGGCAACTGAAGCCCTCACCGTGAACACAAAAATAGACGCGGCTCCCGAAAGGCTTCTTAGCGGGAATTAATCAAGGAAGCAAAACTGTAATCTCGCGCGGAAGGAAGGATTACAAGCCAGTATTACGCGCGAGTGATGATATAAAAGGAATGTGAGAGTATATGGAAAGAATTAAGTATATAAGAACATTTACCGAGTGTGTTTAAAGAGAAAGACTGCTCTGTGATATCTCTCGGAATGGAAGGATTACAAACCAGTAGTGATTACGTGCGAGTGATGATAGAAAAGGAATGTGAGAGTATATGGAAAGAATTAAGTCTATAAGAACATTTACCGAGTGTGTTTAAAGAGAAAGACTGCTCTGTGATATCGCTCGGAATGGAAGGATTACAAAAGAAAGGATCACGAGCAAGAGAGGATAAAGAATAAAGGTAGAAGTATATGAATAGACTCAAAGTATATACGAACATTTAGCGAGTGTGTTTAGAGATGACTGCTCTGTGATATCGCTCAGAAGGGAAGGATTACAAAAGAAAGGATATTACGAGCAAGAGAGGATAAAAAATGAAGGTAGAAGTATATGAAAAGAGTCAAAGTATATACGAACATTTTGCAAGTTAGATTGAAAAGAATAGTTGCTTTGAAATATCGAAAGGGACAGATTACAAACGAAAATAGATTACGAGCGAACAAAAGAAAGGATATTACGAGCAAGAGAGGATAAAAAATGAAGGTAGGAGTATATGAAAAGAGTCAAAGTATTTACGGACATTTTGCAAGTTTGATTGAAAGGAATAGTTGCTCTGAAATATCGAAAGGCGCAGCTTACAAACGAAAATAGATTACGAGCGATGGATGCTGTAAAATGGAGATAAATTTGTTTGTATATAGTTAAAGTGTATGGATGGATATGCAGCATTAGTCTGATTAAAGAGAAGAGCTGCTTTGAAATATCGCACGAAATGGAAATATTATAAACGAGAAGAGATTGCGAGCGAGAGATGATATTAACGGAAAGTAGAATTATATGAACAGAGTTAAAATACGTATGGCCATTTTGCTCTTGTGTTTGAAGGGAAGAGCTGCTTTTTAATATCGCACGAAATGGAAGTATTATAAACGAGAAGAGATTGCGAGCGAGCGAGAATATGAAAGGGAAGTTGAAGTATATGAAGAGGTATATTTTGCTCTTGTGTTTGAAGGGAAGAGCTTTTTTTGTAATATAAGAACATAAGAAGTCTGCATGAAAGGAAGGATTTTAAAAGAGATTACTAGTGAGAGAGGATAGAGATGAAAGATAAAAAGAGGGTTGTAGAGAGTAGAAGTATATAGAGACATTTTACAGATTAGTTTATAAAGAGAAAAAAAAGTTTGAAGATATGAGGATAATGGAACAAGTTTTTATTACTCGAGCGTCATATGATTGGTTTAGTTTCTCTTCGTTTTTTTTTCGATTTATCAAAAAAGAAAAGATGGTTCAGTGACTCAAAAACGAAAAAAAAAACCATGCTTCAAAGTAGTGTTTGAAATTTAATAAAACCCAGAAGAGTAGTAGATGGTAGATAAAAAATAATAAGTAAATAACAATGATACAGAAAATAAATATTGATTGTAAGTTAATAGATAGTTTTCCCATACGCCAAAAAAAAAAAAAAAAAAAAAATCCACATACTTCCTGATTTAGTAAAGGCAAAAAAAAAAAAAAAAGAGTTGATAGCAAGACTTCTCAACTGACCAATAAAAATAAAATAAATAAAAACAGATAAAATAAAACAAAACTGCACCGGGTTTCCGAAAGTTCCCCAACACCTCACACTTATAACGTAATCCTCGCGCACATAACGGAAACTTGGGCGCTACAGTAAACAGACAAACAACAAACAGGAATTAAGGTGGAGCCGCCGGCCAGGTGTTGTGCATCATAATAAAACAAAGCCACTAATGAATTAACTCGATTTTTACCTGCGAGGTGTGTGTGTGTGTGTGTGTGTGTGTGTGTGTGTGTGTGTGTGTAGTCGCTCTCGCTCTCTCTCTCTCTCTCTCTCTCTCTCTCGCTACCTTGACAACCGCCTCGAGTGCTCATAAAACATCTAAACAGCTTTGCCCGATTTGTTTGTGATTTTATTATTATTATTATTATTATTATTATTATTATTATTATTATTATTATTATTATTATTGTTGTTGTTGTTGTTGTTGTTGTTACTGTTGTTGTTGTTGTCAAAGTTATTTCTTCGCCTATTTTATTTTATTTTAGTGATTTGCTCTAAAAAAAAATCACCCTCCCTTTTTTTCTACCTGTCTATGTGCCTGCTTTGCTATCTGTGTTTGTTTGTTTGTCTGTCTGTCTGTCTGTCTATCTCTCTCCCACATCTCTTTTCCATATATTTTTAGCAACTGAACTCATTAGTCACACACACACACACACACACACACACACACACACACGCACGCACAGGTAGGCGCAGACAGGTAGGCAGTACGTCTAACATCCTCTCCTTTACTCCACTTTGCACCTGCGCACTTTTTGGCATCATTGTGTAATCTGAGTAAATATTTTGTGTCAACCGGCCGCGACACATCGAATCACTCCTTATCTCTCCCGTCCCTTTTATCTCCGTTATCTCTTCCTGTTATCAACGAGAGGGGAGGAACCGAGAGAGAGAGAGAGAGAGAGAGAGAGAGAGAGAGAGAGAGAGAGAGGGAGAGGGAGAGGGAGTGAGTTTGATCTGGTACGTTTGTGATTATGACTATTGTGTGGGTGCATAGGAAGAGGGAGGAAAGGGAGAAAGGGAGAGATACAAAAAGCGATAAATACAGGGAGAGTGAGTGAGTGAGGCTGCGACAGGAGGGTGGGAGGGAGATAGGGAGGGAGGAAAAGAGGCAGGCTGAGGCAGGGAGAGGGAGGGAAAGAGGGAGGGAGAAGAGGGAGCATTTCTGATCAGAGGCAGCGAGGTCAGTTACTGTGTTGGCTTGACAGTGAGCAGTTAGTTAGACCTCTCCTCCTCCTCCTCCTCCTCCTCCTCCTCCTCCTCCTCCTACTCCTACTCCTCTTCCTCTTCCTCCTTCCTAATCCTTTTAATACGGGAAACAAAAATAACAGTGCTGGTGAAGCGAAGCGAAACAGGAAACAACAAGGACGAAACTCAAGAGAAACAGACTTAAAACAAAAGGAAACTATATGAAAAACGTGTAAATCCAGTGTTTCAAGAGGCGCCTTTCACACATACCTATTTTTTATCGTGTTTGTTTATCTTGAGTGTTTAATCTTCGCGTGTTTTGATCTCCCGCGCGCGTGTGTGTGTGTTTGTGTGTGTGTGACGGTGCTTGGCTTAAGTGGACAGTGTTTCATTCTTCCGTTGAGTGGCACCTGTTGAATTGTTATCGCTGTTCTTTTTTTTTGTGTGTGTGTATGTTCAGGTGTTAACTTCCTGTGCGTGGAGGGAGTGAGAGGAGGAGGTTGCTTGGAAAGAGAGAAAAAGAGAGAGAAAGGAGAGTAGTTTCTTAAGAGCTCACCTGTATGGCTGTTCCTATCTTTTTTTTGTGTTCAGGTGTTAACGTCCTGTGCGTGGAGTGAGTGAGAGGAGGAGGTTGCTTGGAGAGAGAGAAGAGAGAGAGAGGAAGGAGGAGAGTATTTTCTTAAGAGGTTGTAATTAAAAGGAAATTGTGTACAGTCATAACAGGAAGCCACTTGTATCGCTGTCCTTTTTTTTTTCTTTTTGTGTTCAGGTGTTAACGTCCTGTGCGTAGAGTGAGTGAGAGAGAGAGAGAGAGAGAGAGAGAGAGAGAGAGAGAGAGAGAGAGAGAGAGAGAGAGAGAGAGAGAGAGAGAGAGAGAGAGAGAGAGAAAGGAGGACAGTAGTTTTTTATGAAGGTGAAATGAAAGAAAACTATTGATACACAAGAAGCAGCTTTTTTTTATATATTTCAAACACACACACGTACGCACGAATTCACCTTCCTCCCCCCCCAACCCCCCCCTCAAAAAAAAAGTAAAAACTGTAGATATTTTAAAGGGATTAGAAAGAGAAGAAAATCACATACATTAACAACTATAAACCACTTTTTTTTTTATATATAGATTTCAAACACACGCTCATACAAAGGAATCCAAACCTCTCTTTCAAACGACAACAGCAACAGCAACAAACAAGAGGGCGTTTAGTGGGTATCAGGACACCTCTCCTCCCGAAACTGACCCCTCTTCCGGCCACCTTTTGGGATTCATTTTAGGAGCAGCGAGTAGCGGGCTTTTTTTTATTATTATTGTTCCCTTTTTTTGTGCCCTTGAGCTGTCTCCTTTGTTATAAAAAAAAAGAGAAAAAAAAGGACATTAGCACGAACTCACCTCCTTCAAAAAATCAACTCCACTTAAAACAACACCACCACCAGCACCAAATTCGAAAGACTATTGACGGTGTTGACAATTACAAAGTGGGGGCTAATGCTTCACCTGGGCCGGTGGGCAGGTGACCCTCTTAATTGCTTATTTACCTGGGCAATAAACGTCCAATTAGTGTAATGAGGGCCAACGTGTTTGTGCTGCCACCTCAGTTTTGGCCAGGTGTACACACTTACCTGCCTGCGTGTTTGTTTGTGTGTGTGTGTGTGTGTGTGTGTGTGTGTGTGTGTGTGTGTGTGTGTGTGCTTGGAGAGGAAGGCATAGGAGAGAGGGGGAGGGAGAGAGATTGGGTGAGGCAGGGATGGGATGGAGGAGGGAGAGAGAGAGAGGGTGAGGACGGGATAGGAAGGAGGGATGAGGAATAGGAAGAGAAGAATAGAAAGGGGAAGGAAGGAATAGGAAGTGTGAGGAAGAGGAAGGGGGAGGAAAAGGAAGAGAAAAGGAGGAATAGGAAGTATAAGAAAGTGGAAGAGGAGAGAGAGGGAGAAAGACAGAGGAAGGGAGAGGAAAAGGAAGGGAGGGGAATAGGAAGTATGAGAAAGTGGAAGAGGAGAGAGAGAGAGAGGAAGAGAGACCGAGGAAGGGATGGATTGGGTATGTGGGGAGTATATGGCGTGTGTGTGTGTGTGTGTGTGTGTGTGTGTGTGTGAAAAGGTAAAATGCATCCCAACCACTATTTACAATTTTATTTTTTGTTCTCTCCCTCATGTGCCGCCGTGGGTTGGAATAAAGAATAAAAAATAGAAAATTATATGAGTCTTTTCGCTTCGCCGCTGGAATACGATATTTTTCTGCGGCGTCGAAATAAATAAATAAATGAGTGATAATGTTTCTTTTATTTTTATTTTTACGCCACGTTTATATTATTATTAAAAAGCTGACAACAACGGGTATCAATAAGAGAGAGAGAGAGAGAGAGAGAGAGAGAGAGAGAGAGAGAGAGAGAGAGAGAGAGAGAGAGAGAGAGAGAGAGAGAGAGAGAGAGAGAGAGAGAGAGAGAGAGAGAATAAACAAACCTGACAGAAAATAAGCACAAAACAGCCCCAGAAAGCAAACAAAACCAGCATCAGAGAAAAACCCAGAGAGAGAGAGAGAGAGAGAGAGAGAGAGAGAGAGAGAGAGAGAGAGAGACAAAGACGCTGCAACATGTCACTTTCATTATCACGTGAAGGAAAACGATCAGGAACCAATCAATGAAAACCAGAAACGAAGAGTCATCAGAGAGAGAGAGAGAAAAAAAAAAACAGAGGAGACGCCATTTGGTTGTCTTTTCCGCTTTATTTCACTGCCTATCGCCTTTAAGGGAATGTGAAGGCGCAACAGGTAGAAGAGGAGGAGGAGGAGGGAGGGGGAGGAGCAGACATAAGGAGGAGGAGGAAGGGAGGAGAAACTGCAGAGGAGGTGGTGATGAGTGGAAGAAGAAAAGTAGGAGGAGGAGGAGGAGGAGGAGGAGGTGGAAGAGGAAGAGGAGGAGAGAATTGCGTAGAGGTGATGGTGATGGGTGGAAGAAGGTGGAGGATGAAAGGGAGGAGGAGGAAGAGGAGGAGGAGGAGGAGGAGAGGAACAGAGACAAGGAGGAACAGGTACAGGAGGAGAGAATTGCGTAGAGGTGGTGATGGGTGATGGGTGGTGATGGGTGGAAGACGGTGATGGTGGGTGGTGGAGGTGGAGGTGGGTAGAGGTGGGTGTTGAAGCATGTCACGGTGGTGTAATTGGCTTTGGGGAAGGTGAGAGGCGAGGCGAATTGGTGAGTGACATGTAGGGGGAGAGAGAGGGAGAGGAAGAGAGGGAGGGGGAGAAGGGAGAGGGATGAAAGGAGAGATAGGAAGGGATGGGGAGGGATAGCTATGTGGGTTGTATATGTACGTGTGTGTGTGTGTGTGTGTGTGTGTGACGTTTCGTTGCCTACAGTGAAGAGAAGCAAATGGGAGGAGCGATTTTCTGGCTAGAGAGAGAGAGAGAGAGAGAGAGAGAGAGAGAGAGAGAGAGAGAGAGAGAGAGAGAGAGAGAGAGAGAGAGAGAGAGAGAGAGAGAGAGAGAGAGAGAGAGAGAGAGAGAGAGAGAGAGAGAGAGAGAGAGAGAGCACAACCATGTTCGGCTCTAAAATATTTCTCTGGAACATCTTTCCCCACAAAATTTCTCCTACACACACACACACACACACACACACACACACACACACACACACACACACACACACACACACACACACAAACACACAAACATGTCCCTTTTGATCCTCTTAACACTACTCATAAACAAACCACAAATGTCACATACGGAACCAGTATCAATCAATTGGCCATGTTTTAATCTTATTCATATTTCATTGCCGTGAGAGAGAGAGAGAGAGAGAGAGAGAGAGAGAGAGAGAGAGAGAGAGAGAGAGGGAGAGGGAGAAGGGGGGGGGAGAGCGGCTTCGTTTTTCACCACATTCACTAATCTACTTATCATAATAATGTGTTGAAAGTCTACGTAATAATAGATCAGAAGATAACGAGTGGTATTTGTTTTTTCATGACCTGCCTTTTGTTCATCCCTTTATCTTCGTCCCTTTTTCCTCCCCTTTTCCCTCTTTTCCTTCTCTTCCCATTTTTTCTATTCTTTCCTTTCTTTCGTCCTTCTTTTCTCCCTTGTTTTTTTTTTTTTTTACAGCAAAGGAGCCTGCACTTTCCTTCTTTCCCCCTCTCACATTTTCTTTGCTCCTTTCTCCCCTCTTTCTTCCTTTTCTCCTTCCTTTCTTTCCTCCTTACTTCCCTCATTTCCCCGTTCGTCCTTCGCTTCTTTCCCTGTCTCATTTCCTCTCCTCCTTCCTCTTCTCTTTCTTCCCCTTCTCCTTCCCTTCTCTCCTCCCTACTTTCCTCTTCATCCCGTTCGCCTTCCCTTCTTTCCTTCTCTCCTCTTTTTCGAATATTCTACTTTCCTTCATTGCTCCCTATCTTCTTCCCTCTCCCTCCCTTCTTCCCTCCCTTCTTCACAGTTATGATTTAAAGTGAAGAATAATATCATTGTAAAACTCCATTTGTGTTTCTGTAAGTCCGTTCAGTTTAATGGGCACATGAGAGAGAGAGAGAGAGAGAGAGAGAGAGAGAGAGAGAGAGAGAGAGAGAGAGAGAGAGAGAGAGAGAGAGAGAGAGAGAGAGAGAGAGAGAGAGAGAGAGAGAGAGAGAGAGTACAAATGAGGGAGTTTATGACCGTTTTAATTAACTTTGTAGTCTTTGTTTGTGAGCAAGAGCGAACGACGTCGTACTGTGTATCTCTCTCTCTCTCATCAATGGTATAATTTTCACTGTTTTTCCGTCTCTTCTCCTTCGCTTGTATAAAAAAGAGAGTGGGATAATTTTCTCTCCCAATCTTCCCTCCTTCCTCCTCCCTCCCTCCCTCCATTCACTTCCTCCATCTTCATCTTCTCCCTTCCCCTTCGGCTGCTCCCTTCGTTACTTACCCTTCTCATCCATCACTCCCTCTCTCTCTCCCTCCTTCCCTCCCTCCCTTTCTCTCTCCCTCCTTCTCTCCCTCTCTCCCTTCTCTCCCGCTCTCCCTTCTTTCCTACCTTCTTTACCCTCTTCATTCACTCTCCTCGTCATCCATCAACAGCTTCTCCTGGGGAATTTTCCGGCCTCGTGGGAAGAGAGAGAGAGAGAGAGAGAGAGAGAGAGAGAGAGAGAGAGAGAGAGAGAGAGAGAGGGAGAGGGAGATGGGAGAGAGGGGAGTAACCACAGCACCAATTATTCCTCTCTCTCTCTCTCTCTCTCTCTCTCTCTCTCTCTCAGTCAGGCAAGAGCTGTGTGTTGGTGAAGAAGCTGGTGCTCTTTCGTGTGTGTGTGTGTGTGTGTGTGTGTGTGTGTGTGTGTGTGTGTGTGTGTGTGTGTAACGTAATATCCTCCAATCCTTGTTAATACTCCTCGTCGTCGTGTATCTTAAAATATTTTCCAGTGTATTATTTTTTTCTCTCGGATTCGCGTCCCATTATTTCCTCTATTGTGAAGTGAAAATAGGATTACGAATGTGAGTGCGATGCGATTATGTATAGACGCCGTGAATGTACGTAGTGTGTTCATGAAGTCATTTCGTTTATAGTTTTCCGTGACGGAGGGGAGAGAGAGAGAGAGAGAGAGAGAGAGAGAGAGAGAGAGAGAGAGAGAGAGAGAGAGAGAGAGAGAGAGAGAGAGAGAGAGAGATTGTAGCAACGTTTTCTCTCTCACACTAAATTCTCTACCTCTGAATATATCTTGATGCCTCTGACGCCGATGATAAATAATGGAAAGACAGTAAATATTGAAGTTGCCGCCGCTGCTGGTCTGACTAAGTTAATATGATAAAAGTGTGGAAACGAAACGACTGGAAGTATACTAGACCCCCTGGACATTGAATTATTAAATGAAAAAAAAATAGATATGAAGCTTACGAAATACGGTGACGAAGCTCCGTGAGTGATTACGTTTGAACGAAGACATTGCAACGAAGTGTTTTTTTTACCGTGTGTTACCTGTGTGGTGGTCTTGATACATGAGTTTTCTGACATGTATTAGAGTTCTTAGTTATAAAGGTAGACAGACACCCATTGAAACAGACCAACAGACATTCAGACAGGTAGAGAATCAGGGAAACACAAACATATAGACAGGCAAGGAGATACAGACAGACGTGTAGGAAACAGACAAAGAGACAGAATGTTTTTTTTTATATATTCAAAGCAAATAATAATCACCTCCATTAGAACAGATACAGGCAGACAAACAGGGAAAAGGATAAACAAACAGACAGACAGGCAGGAAGACAGGAAAACATACAAACATATAGACAGACTAGACAGACAACAGATACAGACAGACATACATATTATTTCTTTATATATGAAAATTAAATACATATTATTACCATCAGCGCAACTCAATTAAAGATATAATCGAGGTGAGTCTTAGAATTTTACGGCCATTAAATATATCAGATTTTGTGTTGTGATTATAAGATAAAGAAAGGAAGGAGATGGAGGAGGAGAGGAGAGAAGGAGGAGGAAGAAAAGTGGAGGAAGATAAGAGGAGGAAGGAGAGGAGCAAGATTGGGAAAGAGAGGAAAGGGGAAGAGGGAGAGGAAGAGGAGGAAAGAGGAATGAGAGGGGAGAAGATTGTTTTTAGGAGTTGGCAGAGGAAGAGGAGGAGGAGGAGGAGGAAGAGGAGGAGGAAGAGGAGGAGGAGGAGGATGAAGCTGTGATTATCTCGTCATAGTCTAATAATCTCTCAGCATTTATTTTTTTTAATGAGAGAGAGAGAGAGAGAGAGAGAGAGAGAGAGAGAGAGAGAGAGAGAGATAGAGAGAGAGATAGAGAGAGAGAGAGAGAGAGAGAGAGAGAGAGAGAGAGAGAAGCACGGAGAAGAAAACGTAAAACACATTCAATCCATAACAAACAAAAAAAAAAAAAAAAAATCCCCAACCATCACTTCCGTAACCAAATAAAGGAAACAGAAACCGGCCACTCAGTGACCAGGATTCAGGGAGGGGGGGTGCTGAGGTCTTGGCGGGAACTGCCAACTGGGAAGAGGGGCGTTGTAAGGACTGAGCGGACGAGCATTTGGCATCCGAACAGCTGTCTCGTGTGGCCGGAGGTAAAGAGGATTAAATGCCATGAGAGAGAGAGAGAGAGAGAGAGAGAGAGAGAGAGAGAGAGAGAGAGAGAGAGAGAGAGAGAGAGAGAGAGAGAGATTATCCTGTTGTACATTTTTGGGTTTACTTTTGCTGATACATTTTCCTTCAACTTCATTTTTTTCGTTTTTCGTAATTTTTTTAGAACCACGATTAGAAAAAAAAATATATAAACGTGGAGTTCGTCTTGATATTACTAATGGGAAAATAATAATAATAATAATAATAATAATAATAATAATAATAATAATAATAATAATAATAATAATAATAACAATACTACTACTAATAATAATGACAATAATTCACTGTGCATACATCATTTCGCTTAATTAATTCACAATCGTTGCTGTTTACAAGTCTCACACAAAATTAATAAACAAAATTAATAAACAAAATTAATAAACAAAATTAATAAACGGCGCTCACAAATCTTTTCCTTTACGCCTTATACCTATTTTTTCTACATTATTATTTACGTGTGTTTGCAATAGAAGATTTTTATTATATATATATTTTTTTTTATAACTGGAAGAGAGAGAAGTTGACGTCATATACACACACACACACACACACACACACACACACACACACACACACACACACACACCTGTTTATCCGGCGCTCCATCTATACCCACACCTGTTGAGAGAGAGAGAGAGAGAGAGAGAGAGAGAGAGAGAGAGAGAGAGAGAGAGAGAGAGAGAGAGAGAGAGAGAGAGAGAGAGAGAGAGAGAGAGAGAGAGAGAGAGAGAGAATACTGTGGGAAGCCTTTATGGTAAATATTTCAGTTGAATCTTTAAAAAAAAAAACACGTAAAATGATGGACGTTTCTTGTTTGACGTCGAAATGAAAAACAAACAAAAGAAATTACGTTAGAAAAAGGAAAAAAACATTAGAAAAAGATCCGCGATGGAGAATTAATTATGTGATAGTGTTTTCAGGGAACGATAGGAAAATGTGAAGTGAGGCGTTGAGAGAGAGGGAGAGAGAGAGACAGACAGAAGGAGAGAGCGGAGAGTCGGAGAGAGGGTGAAAAAATGGACGAACTAGAATATATAGCGAAATAAACGGGAAAATTACGTGTTGAGGAATTTAACGTGGAAGGAAAGAGACAGAAAATATTGATAAACGATCTTAGACGAATGAAGAAAAGGGAGGAAGCGACAATGACGGACTTTAAAACCAGTGGAAGAAAAAAGAAAATATTGGTAGACGATCTTAGACGAATGAAGAAAAGGGAGTAGACGGGAATGACGGACTTTAAAATCAGTGGAAGAAAAAAGAAAATATTGATAAACGATCTTAGACGAATGAAGAAAAGGGAGTAGACGGGAATGACGGACTTTAAAATCAGTGGAAGAAAAAAGAAAATATTGATAAACGATCTTAGACGAATGAAGAAAAGGGAGTAGACGGGAATGACGGACTTTAAAACCAGTGAAAGAAAAACGTGAATAGAGAATGAAGAAAATATAGTGAAAGGAAAATTACTTAGACCAAACAAAACTGCAGTAAGAAAACAACAGCAGTGGTTTGATAAAGAAAACAAAAACAAGAAAAGCAGTAAAGAGAAAGTAATAGACCTCGTTCAAAGACTCATTTGTAAAAACAGAAAGAAAATACCACTTGTTTTGATGGAAAATATGAAACAATGACGAGAAAACAACTATTGCATCAAAAAAAGAAGAAACGTGGTTTAAAACAGAACAACCTGAGAGAAAAATAGCACGAAGGACGTAAAATAGATAATTCAACAAAGACAAAACAATAAAACAACAAAGAAAACATAGAAAACATTATTCACCGGACAAAACAAGAAAGAAAATTAATACGAGGCAAAATAAGAAAACATTTAACACTGACAAAACAAGAAAGGAAAACCAAAGCAAGGAACCATGTCTGACTTTCCCCCTCCAATGCGGCGGCGGAGCAGGAGCGAAATAGAACCCAACAGACACAGCCTTTACGAGGAAACGCACGACGACCATTTCAGCGGGGACGACGACGAAGAGATTGGAGGGTTTCGCCGCCGAGTCGTAAGCTTTACCTGCCCACCTGGAGGTTCCCTGACTTACCTGAGAGGCGGCGACGGGGCCAACACCTGCGCCTCTCACCTTGACCTGCAGAAATCAGAGTCAGGAGAGGATACACCTGACGGTCTCTTTAGGAAGGCCGACACTTCAAGAGAGGAAAAAGGATCAGGGAACATAGGAGGATTCAGGCGACGTTTAAAGAGCTTCAGCATCGGTCTTTCCCTCAGTCCAGGCAGCAGCGCGCATGATGTGAGGACGGAAAGCCATGAAGGCGGCGCAGCAGGAGGGACAGGGGCGGCAGGGACGTCAGCAGGAGGTAGGCTGGTGTCTTCGTTGGTGAGACAATCCCTCCTGCAGGCTGCTTGGCCACTCTCCGTCAGTTTAGAGGATATAGAAGCGCACCAAAAACCCGGACACCAACACCAGCAGGAAAGGTGAGAGAGAGAGAGAGAGAGAGAGAGAGAGAGAGAGAGAGAGAGAGAGAGAGAGAGAGAGAGAGAGAGAGAGAGAGAGAGAGACTGTATGTGTTACTGTGTTCGTTTTAATTTTTTTTCCAGCAGCAGATAAAAAGGGAAAGAACAAAGGAAAGGAAAGGAAGGTTTGGAAAATGAAAACGAAAAAAATGGAAAATGAAACAAGGAAATGGAACGAAAATTATGGTGTCGAGGATGTGATTTGATTCGAAAGTTGCTTGTTGATTTACTTTACATTATTAATTTATTTTTTTCCGATTTAATTATTTACTTGTTTACTGTTTCAAAATCGATGAAGTCTGGCGGTTCACCTTTGTAATAGTGATGGACAGGTCTATTCAGGTGATTTTTTTCTTTCTTTTATTGATGTAGTTAACGTGCCGCCTGTTATTTCTCTTTTTGTTTCCTTTTTATGCTTCATCTTCAATATTACTATTTTGTTTTTATTCCCATATCTCATTTCATTTCTCTCTCTCTCTCTCTCTCTCTCTCTCTCTCTCTCTCGTTACAGCCCGCTTAGAAGCTCAGAGCCCCGGATGAGCGTTGCCGGGCAGAACACATTCACTGTAAGCACCGCACGCACGCACGCACACACGCACACGCACATACCCCCCCCACACACACACGCTTTCAGAAATATATATTCAGACTCACTCAAACAAGAAGAATTGGACACACACACACACACACACACACACACACACACACGCACACGCACACGCGCGCACACACACACACACACACACACACACACACACACACACACACACACACACACACACACACACACACACACACACACAGGTAAACAGGTAAACATGTAAATGTCTTGGGGAATGCGTCAAGATATAACAGTGTTGCCAAGGTGACGAATGGCGATGCTTTCACTATGGCAACGTTGCTCTCCTCCTCCTCGTTGTCCTTTTCCTCTTCCTCCTCCTCCCCCTCCTCTTCCTTCTCCCCCTCTTCCTCCTCCTCTTCCTCCTCCACGTGTCATATTACCCGGATATTGTTGTTATTGTTATGGTGGCGATAAACGAGATGTGATTGATGTTGATGTTGTTGTTGTTGTTGTTGTTGTTGTTGATAGTTGCCATAGTGATAATGATAAAGATGGTGGCGGTCACATTTTTTTTTCTTAGATCTTCAAAATAACGAAAATAAATAATGTGTTGGAATATGGGAATGGGAGATGTATTTTTAAGGCTGATTTTAAGTTTTGTGTCCGTTAATGCTTCGGTTGTAGTAGTGTTAGTAGTAGTAGAAGTAATAGTAGTAGTTGTATCAGTAGTAGTAGTAGTAGTAGTAGTAGTAGTAGTAGTAGTAGTAGTAGTAGTTGATGTTGCATTAGTATAAGGAAAATAATAACTTATACAAATTTCTCAGCAGTGGATTTCAGTGATATATAATCCTCTCCTTACCCAAAAGAAAACGAAAAAAAAAAGAAAATGAAAACTTCCTTTTTTGGTAGTAATAGTAGTAGTCCTTGTTGGTGCTTTACTATATACTACAGAATAACTTTTACAAATTTCTCAGCAATATATTTCTGCAACACACTTATTCCTCTTGATAGCGAAACGAAAAAGAAAAAAGAAAGCGAGAACATCCTTTTAGTTCACCAGAAAAGAGCGGAAGCACAAGAAAACGGTGCACAAACAGAGAAAATTACACGGCCGGGCGGGGACTGTGCTAAAGTGCTCTGTGCCCCCGGAGTCGCTTCTTCACGAGACAGTCTGGAGGAGGAGTTACTTACAGTCGATATTATCAGAGGCTTCCTTCTCTCACATCAGCTGTTTCCAAGGGTTAAAGAGGGGATCAATTGGGTTGTAATGAGTGCTTTTTTAGGTTCATGGTACGGAAAATGGGTCACACTGCCACCAGGGTCATAAAAGTACCCCTGGAAATGACTTAAACTATACTACCCTTTAAGTCGTTATTATCAAATCCTTCTTCCTCTCACATCAGATGTTTGCAAGGGTCAAAGAGGGGATAAATCGGGTTCAAATGAGTGTTTTTTTAGGTTCATGGTACGGAAGAAGGGTCACACTAACACCAGGGTCCTAAAACTACCCTTGGAAATGCCTAAACTTCTACGAAAGCCTTGTCAAGAGTTTAAGAGTTTAAGAGTATGACCCTATGAATTTACTGGTTTAATAGTAAGAATATAAGTGTTTTTCGTTATATCAGGGAGGAAAATAGTTGTTTGTTGTCATATCAGGGAGGAAAATAGTGGTACCGTGCAGTGGAATAATGTTAAGTTTGCGCTTTCATTTTGTTATTTTCATTTTCTTTTTAGTACCATAACGATTACTCTCTCTCTCTCTCTCTCTCTCTCTCTCTCTCTCCTGGGCGTCATATGAGCTCGAGGAGGGTTCAAACGCACATAAACAGGATCCAATTTCCTAAACCCGCCGGAATACTTTTCTTTCTAAACTTTTTGCGTCCTGGAATGTTTGTTTCTCAGTCGAGTTTGTGTTTTTTCTCTTTGTCCGCCGCTTTACTTTTATACTTTCATCCCATCTGATACCTTTGCAGCGTTGATCCCCTATTATTGTTGTTGTTTTCTGTGTTTTTACTTTTTCATCTCCTTTTATCTCTACGCTTTTGTTTCATTTGTGTTCGTATGATTTTGTGGTTTTGTCTGATGTCTTTACACTGTTACTTTTGTTCTTCTTTAAACCTTTTCGCTATCAGTCATTTTTTCCTACATATATTTTCTTACTTTTGTGTGCGTTTCATTTCTTTAAAAAAAAAACGTTCGTCCTCATAACTTGTTTTTTTCCTTTTTAGAACTCTACGGTATTTCTGTCCCACATTTCATTACTTGGCTACTGTTTTTTTCATATATTTGTCTCGCTGTGTTTTTTTTTCCTTCACTTGTATTGTTGTTTTGGGTGTTGCCATTCCCTGTTCCGCTGTTTTGTTAAGATATTGGTAAGACGTAACGCGGGGAAAGGAATGGAAAGACTCCGTGAACTGTGAACCCTGAGAGAGAGAGAGAGAGAGAGAGAGAGAGAGAGAGAGAGAGAGAGAGAGAGAGAGAGAGAGAGAGGTTAAAATCCTTGGTATTGCAACAGCTATTTTTCCCAATTTGCCTGACACATCCCTACGGTCCTTCCTCCTCCTCTTCCTCCTCCTCCTCTTCCTCCTCCTCTTCCTCCTCGTCCTCCTCTGTCTTTCCAATCCTCCTCCTTCTCCCTCCTCTCCCTCGATCCTCCTTTGTTCTCCGGTTACTGCCTCCTCTTCATCTTCCTCCCTCCCCTTCTCTCCTTTTTTATTCTTTATTTGCTTCCTCCCTAACTATCTTCCTTTCTTCCTTCCTTTCTTTCTTTCTTTCTTTTTTCTTCCTTCCTTCCTTCCTTCCTTCCTTTCTTTCTTTCTGCCTTCCTTCCTACCTTCCTTCTTGCCTTCCTTCCTTAATTCTTTTCTTCCTTCCTTCCTTCCTTCCTTTCTTCCTTCCTTCCATCCTTTCTTCCTTCCTTCCTTCGTTTGTGGTGTGTGTGTGTGTGTGTGTGTGTGTGTGTGTGTGTGGCGTAGCGCAGTATCGTTTTACAAATTACTAGGCCACGCACCTCCTCGAAAGGCTGCCACAACGCGTCACCGAACCATCGTTCAGGCCACAGCGATATGAAGGACTACTCAAGCGGCTCAACTTCCTTCGGCTTGAAAAGAGAAGATATTCGATACAGGTTCTTAAGTACTCTAACACGTTCAATAATCTCACTAACCTTTAACGCTGTCAACCATCCGGATAACTGAAAATAATGGGCTACATATTGAAACGAGGCGGTGCAATAGAAACCTCGACAGGAGTTTGTTTCTGGAATCGATTCATCCGCCATTAAGCAATACAAAGTTAGTGGAGAAGTTGTTAGTTTGGAAGCGATGAAATTATTGGATAGGCACATCGGTCGCTACTCTTTTTATGTCAGGAATAGAGTGAAGGTTCAGAATGTCCCTTAAAGCCAATGTTTATATCCGTTCTGGAGGTCATCAAAGCGTTCGACGAATGGACTGAATCACTGAGGTCGGCAGCTTCGTTTTCAGGCAACTAGCTTACTTTTGTTGGTTCTTCCATGTTTCCTTCTCCTCCGCATTTTCTCTCTCTCTCTCTCTCTCTCTCTCTCTCTCTCTCTCTCTCTCTCTCTCTCTCTCTCTCTCTCTCTCTCTCTCTCTCTCTCTCTCTCTCTCTCTCTCTCTCTTTCTTTCCTCCTCCTCCTCCTCCTCCTCCTTTTCCCCATCACTAGACAGACATTATCGTTTCTCTATCTCCCCAATTGCCTCTCACACAAACCCTAACTCTCTCCCCTCTTCTCCCCTCTCCCCTCTCACTCCTCACCTCTCGATCTGGTTCTCCCCTTTTTCTTTCTCTTTTTTTTTATAAATATTCCTTTTTTTTTCCCTCACCCCTTCTGTAAATAATGCCAGTTTTCTCGTTTTTGCTCTTCTTCGTGTTCTTGTTCTTTTTGTGTTATTGTTTTTCGTCTTTTAGCATTGTTTATATTTATCTTTAATTGTTTTAGTCTATCTTCACAACCCTCTTTCTTCTATTCTCTTTCTTTCATCTCTGTTCCTCTTTTTCCTCTCCTATAAATATTAACCCGTTTGAATTTTTGCGTTTTTTTAAATTCTCGTTGTTCTTGTTCTTCTTTTACAACTTTTTTTTTCTTCCGTGATTTTTCTTACTTCTTTATCCTCCCAGCCTTCTACGTTTAGTTTTGCTTTTCCTCTATTCGTCCTTTCTCCTACGTTCTGTTATTTCTTGTATTTACTATTTTATCATCTTTATTATCTCTTGTGTTTCTTGTTTTTCTATTATTCCATTCATTATCCTGTTATCTTCATCTCGTTTACCTCTCTCTTGTTTTATCTTTTTATTTTAATTTTACTACAACTTCTCACCTATTTGTTTCACTTCTTTGTCTTCTACTTGTTTCACTCTATCCTTCAAGCCCATTTTTATTTTTCTCTCGTTTTCTCACCCTTTCTCTACTCGCTCTACCCTCTCTGCCTCTCCCTCTCCCTCTCCCTTTCCTTCCCGGCAGTATCCTCTCTGTTAGTCTTCCCAGTGTGCTATTATAAGCTTAACGCAATTCCACTTGTTTGCTGTCTAAACTCCTCCCCGTGCCGGGCGCAGTAACTTGCTAGAATTTCATTTGGACTCAAGTTTGGAATCACAAATTTTAGCCATAATGTTTCTCTCTGGAGTGGTGGTGTGGGTGGTGGTGATAGCGGTGTGGGTGATGGTGGGGGTGGTGATGGTGTGGGGGGGAGGAGGGGAGGTGGGGTGTGGAAGGGTGACTGTGTGTGTGTGTGTGTGTGTGTGTGTGTGTGTGTGTGTGTGTGTGTGTGTGTGTGTGTGTGGTTGTGTTTTGTTTGTTCAACGGTTGGCTGGAAGGTAGTTAATTGGTATCAGGTTAAATGCACACGCACGCTTACACACACACACACACACACACACACACACACACACACACACACACACACACACACACAGACGCACACAAAATTATATATACAGAGAGAGAGAGAGAGAGAGAGAGAGAGAGAGAGAGAGAGAGAGAGAGAGAGAGAGAGAGAGAGAGAGAGAGAGAGAGAGAGAGAGAGAGATTACTATGGCAGTGTATATATAAAGGAGAGAGATAAGAGAACATAAAAGAATCAGGTCGTAAGATGAGACAGCCCATGACTCGTTTCCACCTCCCTCCTCCTCCCTTTCTTTCTCTTCTCCTCTCCTCCTCCTCCTCCTCCTCCTCGTTCTCCTTCTTCACGAGAGATATACGAGGGAGAGGCATGAGTTTTGACCATCACACTGTCCTCCCCTCGTTTGAGATGGCCCAAGTTCCGAGCCAAGGGACCTTAAACGGGTGAAGACTGGCCATAAAGCGTCTCGGAACACCCCCTCTTGCTAAGATGGTCCATTTCTACGTGGCTCTCCGCTGCCCATATACCGTCCCGAGGTGTGGACTGGAAGCTAATTGTGTTGTTGTGTGTGTGTGTGTTGCTTCCTCGTGTGTGTATGTGAGTGTGTGTGTGTGTTGCTTTGAGCTGTGGTGGTGATTTTTTTGTGTTGATGTCTTTGTTGGTGCTGAATAATTGTTTTTGTGTGTGTTTTATGTTTGTTTGTTGTTGTTTAGTTTGTTTGTGTTGTGTTTTATAGTAGTATTGTAGCTTTTTTGGGTGTTACTCTGAGTTGTGTTTGTTTTGGAAGGTAATTTTGTGTTTTGATGTATATTTGGTTTAGGGTTTTGTTTGTATATAGAATTTGTTTGCCGTTTTCTTTTTTCTTTTTTTTGTGTTTTCCTGTCTGTGTTTGATGACGTCTGGGTGAAGTTGGACCGTGGAATCCCTTGCCTTATCTGAACCATATTCGTTTGAGTGTGTTTTTTATGCTTCATTCTTTTGCATGTGTGTCTGCTGAGTGTAGAAATTAAAGGAATGGAATTATTATTATTTGGGTGTAAGGGGTGAAAAGTTGGGAGACTGAGTTACGCGATTTTTATTACTTGGTCATGTTCGCAAACTCCGCTTTATTACGAAGTTTGCAAGAAAAAAATGACAAATCCTTCACTGACTAAAAAAGGACACAAAAAATCTTAAAGTGTCATAAAAACTTAGATGGAAGACGAACTATTACGCAGTTTGTAGTGGAAAAATGACAAATTCTTCACTAAAAAAAAAAAAATAGTACAAAAAATCTAGTGCCATAAAAAAAACTTAGTTGGAGGACTCGAACTTAAAGGCAATATGATGCAAGGCTTTCATTAATATCCATTTTTTTTTATATTAGTATTCGAACTGATACGAAAGAATTGAGGTGATTTTTCATCTTTTTTATATTAGTACTCGAACTGATATGAAAGAACTGCAGTGCTTAAAAAATACGGCGAACATCAATAAGGTATTAATATGCAAATCTCCTGCCATGTGTCGCTGGAAATGATAATATATATGCATACCTTCCCAGTTCATTTATTTTAATTTGGTTCGTGATAATTCCAAAAGGGATATGGATGGTATAATTATCCATACATTGTGATCGACGTTATGAGGAGCGGGCCTGAGTTACAATGTGTGTGTGTGTGTGTGTGTGTGTGTGTGTGTGTGTGTGTGTGTGTGTGTGTGTGTGTGTGTGTGTGTGTGTGTGTGTGTGTGTGTGTGTGTGTGTTTTCTCTTCTGTTTTGGCGGTTGTCGTGTTTCTCTCTACTGGATTAATTCTCTCTCTCTCTCTCTCTCTCTCTCTCTCTCTCTCTCTCTCTCTCTCTCTCTCTCTCTCTCTCTCTCTCTCTCTCTCTCTCTCTCTCTCTCGGACCAACACGTTGCATCACACGAGTCACCACTAAAAATCCTTAATTCCTCTCCCGTTTTCTTTCTCACGCGACACATCCATAATATAAAAGTCTGCCTCGCAATTTATTCACCCGTTTTCTTTGATAAACTAGGCCGTTTATCTACTGTTTTTACCTCTTTCATTCCTACCTGAATCCCTTATTAGGGTTGACAGTTGGTTGATGCGGTTATATTACTTAAGCTGATTATTTTGATTATTTGGTTAGGTAAGGCGGCGGCAGTGATTAGCGGGAATATTCTTTTTCTCAATTGCATTTTTTTCCCTTGACCTCCTTCCTTTACTGTAAAAAAATATATATGACGTGTTCTTCAGGTATTCGCTTAAAAACTAATTTGGTGAACAGGTTAATTAGTTCTCCAGAGTGCAATTTACGCTACAGTCGACTTCAGTATCTTGTTGGTAATTGGGTTATAATTTACTGTTGAACTGTTCCTGTGTTAGTAACGAAATCCAAAGTAGTTGTGTGTGTATCTCTAACAAAGAAAATCATATAGCAGGGGGATAGTACAGCAGGGTTGATTTAGAAATGTTTGTTATGAATTTTGCTGCTGTTATTTTCATTATTATTATTACACTAACAACTGCTATTATTTCTATATTTATTACGAACAACTACTATTATTTTCATTATTATTACTTGCAACTAAATTTTTTATTATTATTACTAACAACTACAATTTCTATTATTATTAAACTAACAACTATATTTCCTTTCCAGGTGAGTGTGTGGCGGCCAGGTGAGGTGACGCACGGCCGAGGTGGCGGGCGGGTGAGTTTTTATTACCCATTTTTATTTTCCCGCATCATATTTTGCGTCAACATTTTTTTTCGATTTTATAATTCTTTTTCTGGACCGTCGAGATTAATGCGCTGGTTGTAATTTGTCTCCGTTTTTTTGATGCACGCTGACGTTCATTGCTCCCTCCCTCCCTCCCTCCTCCCCACCCCAACACCCACGCCAACCCATTCACATACACCCCCCCACACACACAATCATCCCCCTCCACATCCACATACTCGTATACAGCATATTCCTTCCCTTCCTTTCTCTCCCAAACACACACACACGTATTTCCATTTCTCCCCTCCTTGTACCCTTCACTCCTACATGCTCATCTCTCCACACCCACATACACACACATACACACAACCATCCCCCTCCACATCCACACACTCGTATACAGCATATTCCTTCCCTTCCTCTCTCTCCCAAACACACACACACGTATTTCCATTTCTCCCCTCCTTGCACCCTTCACTCCTACATGCTCACCTCTCCACACCCACATACATACATACACAGTAGAGTCCCTTCCTTCCTTTCTTCCTCCCCACCCTTTCCTTCCCAACACTCACACGTACTCACATCTCTCTTCTTCCCCCACTACATCCTTTTCCCACACACACCTATACAACACACCCCTCCTTCTTCCTTAAACTCTCTTCCCCTTGTTTACACTCACCTACATCAATACACTTATCTTTACACACATCTACACAGCACACTCCATCCTTCCGTCGCTTCTCTCCCCAACTCACACGTACCTAACATCCATTCCTCCCATTTTACACCCTCCTCTCACATCCCTTCCCCTTCCCTCCATCTCCCCTCACCCTCCCACACACCCGCGACACATACTTTAGGGTGACGAGGAAGTATGAGTCACTCGCGTATCTTTCTCCGGATTTTTGCATTAGCCGCCGCGGAATTTATGGAGGAGCCGAGTGGGAATTTGCGTCTGTGTCCTTGAGTCTTGGCGGGAGGCGAAGAGTGACTGGAGTAAGCCCTGTTTTTGTGCCTCCTTGTCGTGGTTTGGCGTTTTTAGCTTTGTGTCTTGTCTTACTGTGTTTATCTTTGTCGCTGTTTACTGTTTTAATCTTCTTATCTCGGGTTAATGTCTTGTGTTTGTGAGTGATAGTATGTGTATGTTTGTGAGTGTTTGTGTGTGTTTTCAGGGCACATTCAAGGGAGTAGAACCGGACAATTTGGGTGTGGCAGAGTTATTTGTTAGCTCGCCTCTTGGTTTCAGACAAAATCTACGGTGTTTGAGATGCACATTTAACTACATTTTAACTTTCCCTTGTCATATTTTGCCCTTGAGCTGTGCGTCTCCTTCGCAGTGAAAGAACATTATAAGTGTGCCCAAAAGTTTATTGACAGTGAGGTCGATCTTCGGGCGTAAACAGGGAAGGCGATTTTCCGCGTCACATAATTCAAAATCGCTTATCGAACAGTAGACTTTAGGCAGCAGTGAGACAAAGGGAAACGCATGTAATTCATATTCTCTTTAATGCAAACAGAACTAAACTAAAGAAAGGAACGAAGGTAATAAATCTCACGCGGGGGAATATTGAAAATGAGAAACTGATCGCGTCTTTTTAATTTCGGAGCGAAGGAAGGAAGGAAAGAAGGAAGGGACAAAGGAGAGGAAGGGACAGGAAGGAGGTGTCTGATGAATGGAGGCTGAGGACTAAAGATTAATAATGTGATGGAGAGTCCTCCCGTGACGCCCCTCGTAAGGCTGCACACCACACATTTTCACCTCTGCCGCTGGAGGAACAGGAGGAGGAGGAGGAGGAGGAGGAGGAGGAGGAGGAGGAGGAGGAGTGCGTGACTTGACTATATAAGAAGTTCAGGAGTAAACACCACTTCGCAGAATCCAGTGAGGTACGAGAGTATTAAGTGGATGAGGAGGAGGAGGAGGAGGAGGAGGAAGAGGAAGATGACGACGACGTGGAGGCGGAGGAACAAGAAGAGAAGGAGAACGAGGAAAAAGATGTTGATGAGTATGAGCGTAAGGAGTTGAAAGAAGAAAAAGAAGAAGAAGAAGAAGAAGAAGAAGAAGAAGAAGAAGAAGAAGAAGAAGAAGAAGAAAAGATGAAGGAAGAAAAAATAAGTGAGACTGAGAAGGATGAGGTTAAAGAAAACTACGATATTAAAGAAGGAGGAGGAGAAGGAGCAGGAGGAGGAGGAGGAGGAGGAGGAGGAGGAGGAGGAGGAGGAGGAGGAGGAGGAACCAAATCTCACCAGGTAGTGTGTGTACAACTAAGCTCAGATTATAAGAGATTAACCTGACAAGACTAAAGAGAAGAGGAGGAGGAGGAGGAGGAGGAAGAAGAGGAGGAGGAGGAGGAAGAGAAGGAGGAGGAGCGTGAGAGGAAGATGCAAAGGAGTAAGAAAGAACGAGAGAGAGAGGAAAGAGATCGAGAGAAAGAATAAATATCACATAAACTTAGAGAGAATACATTAGAATAGAATTTAACGTAAAGAACAAAAGCTGAGAAATGAAAAAAAAAAACTAGTGGAAAATATTTAGGTAATGGAAAAGGTTAGAGAAAAGAACAGGGAAAAGAGTAGAGGAAAAGATTTGTTACTACTACTACTACTACTACTACTACTACTACTACTACTACTACTACTACTACTACTACAATCATCACCATCATCACCACCAGTAACTCTAACCCCACAACTATTATTCAAAGTCTTCTTTTCACAAACCTTCCCCACCAACACTGTAGTTAACAAAGTATGTATGCATCACCTTTAAAAGTACGTAAAAACAAAAACAAAACAAAAGAAACTCAAGCCAGAAAAACCACTGCTTGTTCTCCCTCACTTTGGCAGCAGAGAATTCGCCGTGTGTTGTGAAAGTCATTAGCGGAACTAAAGCTGAATAGGTGAGCAAAAACTGGGCGACAAGGCAAATGGAAGAAAACTTGGGTGCGAGGTTGGAGAGGAGAGAAGTTTGGAGAATGCATCACTCATAGGAAGGAGGAGTAGGAGCAGGAGAAGGGAAAGGGAAAGGAGTAAGAGTTAGGAGTAAGATAAGGGAAGGTGGAGAAGTAAGAGATAAGGAAGGAGCAAGAAGAGAAAGAAGAGTAGGAAGAGGAGTAAGAAGGATTAGAAGATTGAGTAGATAAGAAGATGGATAAGAAATAGGAAGATAAAGAAACAGGAGAAGAGGAGGAAAGGGAAGTAATAGATTGCAAGGTTAATTAGGAAGAGAAGGTTAACTCGTAAAAGGAAAGGGAAGCAGAAGAGAATGGAAGAGAAAGAAGGGAGCGTAAAAGGCCTGAAGATGCTGGAGGAAGAAGATAGGTAAACACAGAGAATGGAAGAGAAAGGCAAGGTAAAGATAGGAGAAAAGGGACAATTAAGGGGTAAAGAGACGGAACAGGAAATAAACTAGAAATTAAATAATATATGAGAAAAGAAAGGAAAGGGAACAGGAGAGAAGGAAAGTAAGAGAAAGTAATTGAGAACCAAGAGAAAGAAGACAGGGCAAGCGTGTGAAACAAAAGGGAATTAGAAGAGAAAGGAAGAGAAAGGAAAGGAGAACAAGACAGGCGAAAAGCAAGAAAACAAGAGGCAGTAGAAGAGAGAACAAACATAAGGTATGAAAGGGCGCGTGAGAAGAAGAGGAGGAGGAGGAGGAGGAGGATGCGGTGAGAGTGAAGAGGGAGAGTGAAGGAGAGAATGTGTGGCGAGAGGGAAAGGAGAGCGTGTAGGGTTGTTTAAAGGGGAAGCTGAGAGGGTGTCGGTGTGAGGGTAATCATTTGGGCCTGCAAGGAAATACAGGGAGAGAGAGAGAGAGAGAGAGAGAGAGAGAGAGAGAGAGAGAGAGAGAGGGAGAGGGAGAGTGGAGGCAGTAACACACACTATTAATTGTTGTTTAAATCGTTTCTGTTTTGGTTCGAGTCACGAGGCAGAGTGAAAATTTATTTATTCTCTAAGTTAACCAGTACCTGATTTTTATTTTGATTACTTTTATTTATGTCTTGTGTCTTTAATAGGCTTGCTTATTTTACGTTCGTTGGCAAAATTTCGTTCACTGCGCATGCGTGGGCTTCCAGGGGCGTTCGTAATTTTCTTCTCCTCTCGTCCGAATATGTTTCATGATTTCCATTCCGCGGTAATCTCGAGTTTAATGTTGATTTTTCGTGTATTTCTTCTCTCATGTATCTCGTTTAATCTCCTTTACTCACTTTTATATGCTCTCTGTGCCACGAGTTTAAATTTTACCTCTTTTCATTCCCTACGTATCTATTTTCGTGGTGCTCAAATATTCTTTATAATTTCAATCTAAATGTCTATGGTATATCTCCTACTGATGATATTTGTTCCCGTTTCCTATCCACATGTGTTAGTACTCTTTGTTTCTTCTCTTTCTCTCCCCTCCCGAGCAATGTCTTCTAATTGTAAAAGTTCCCTTAGTCTACAGTGCTCTCATGATAGACTTTTTCACTATTCCTGGTAAAATTTCTGTGTATGTTTAATGTTTTGCTGGCGATCACTCCTTTCCCTTTTTGACTTTTCCTTTTCCTATGTTTATGTTCCTTTACTCTTCCACTCCTTCCCTTTTCCTATTTGCAAGAGTTAGCTCATTCTCTAGTACTTTCATGATCGACTCTTTGATATTCTTGGTATAATTGCTGTGTGTTTATTTAATTTCTACAGACGATCCTTTTTTCCTCATTTTTCGTCTTTCCCTCTCCTTTCATTCTGTCCAAGCGATATCTCCTATTAGTATAAGTTCCTTCATTTTGCAGTGCCCATATGGTAGACTAACGATTACTTTTTCCATTATTTTACTTTTCCTTTCCTATGTGCATTTACTCTTCCATGATTTCCTTTCCCTTTCTTCTCCCAAGCTATATCTCTTATTAGCAAA